>NC_092212.1:78118516-78207494 GCF_043381705.1 Parasteatoda tepidariorum
TTTCTTAAGCGTTGTAGCTATATAATTTCAAACATCCTCAAGAGCTATAACACATCTGCAGCAGAACTGGATATGAAGACAAAATTGCAGGACAGGAACACTTTAATTGTCCACTAATCTTCAGATTTCCTGCTATGTTTTAAAAAACTTTATTTGTGAAAACCTTCAGCGTGGCGGACAGTTGGCCGCCTTAGGCGGCTAGTAAACAATATTGAAGAAAGAAAAATAAGCGTATTGCTATAAACAAAAAGAAGAAAAAATAATGAGCAAAATGCTTAAAAAAGAAAAAAAAAATGAAGAAAATATATAATGAGTGAAAATGATATAAATACATAAACAGCATGAATCAACTAGTGGTAATCGTTCATCGAATTCTATCACAGAAAAAATTCTGGAAGAGAAGTAATGTGGCGTAACTACCGCTACAAATATTAAAAGCCAATTCACTAGTATATAAAACACGGTAAGCAAATTCTTTCGTGAGGTACCTTATGATAGATGAAGGTTAGCATAGTCTCTTTCGCTAAATTAGCTATAATTGCTAGATTTTAAAAAATTTTGTAAAGAGTAATTTTGACTGTCACTACACATAAATATATCAATAATATGCGAAATTTTTCTGTGTTATTTTTAAAATGCTACTAAAGTTTTGTCTTTAAACCATTTCCGTAAAGGCCTTTTTTTAAAAAAAATTTCTGGGATTTTTATTTATAAGATTATTTTTTAAAAATTCTTAAATCAAAACTGAACAGAAACTCTTATTGAAAACTAAGATCATGATAGTTATAAGATATGTTAAAGAGTAATATATTGAGGAGGAATAATTACTATATATATATATTTTGCGAAGGAGAGCGTTCATATCAAACAGATAGTGCTTGGATCGTGATGTTAAATGTACAACTGATCGTGATATTAAATATACAACTTGCATTTTTCCAGAATTTTAAATGATAACCCCTGAGTCAAAGTGTAGAGATTTTGTGTTCAAGCGAGAAAACTAGATGGCAGCACCATATTTCGAAATAAGTTCCATTAAATGCTAAACCAAGTCATTTCGGAAACTTTCCCAACTTAAATTGAAACGTCTTATTTACCAATGACATTATTATTTTCTTTGCCAGCAATAATAATGCCTTAATATAGATGGCAGCACTATATATAATGTTAAAAGTAAAATTTGGTAATAGATTGACCATCAGATTTTCACTAATATTGTAGATGCAAAGACGTCAACTATAGAAAACCAAATATGTTCATAAATTAAAACAGAATTTGATTGTGAAGTAAGTTTTTCAAAACTAACTTGAATTTTTCATCAGAAAATTATCTCAAAGTTAATTTAGGGAGATTTTTAATATCATAACAATTGCTATGACAATTATTATTATTATTTTAAAATACTTTTATCTTAGAGAAATAAATTAAACAAATACTTGGTGTAAAAACACTAAGAAAATAGCGTTAGGATCAGGGAAAGTAAATGCAGGGTGTAATAATACCCCAGATCAAAAGCTTAAGGTAAGCGTATGCAGCCGTAATATTTATAAAAAATAATCTTGTTGAAATAATATTTAAATTTATAATATAGCGTAAAAAATTCGACTGGCAGATTCATATTTTGGAATTTAATAAAAAATAACGTAGATTACAATTGACAAGATACGAAATATTACGTTCATACTCTTATATATTAAAAGAACCAATGTCATAATAAAATGAAAATTTTTTGGAAATAAAACCTGAAAAAAAAATGAAATAAATAAATAAGTAAAATTCAGGGTATTAAATTTCCGCTCTTGTCTGTTTACCTCTTCTCTCTAAAATTAAAGTGAAAAAAGTCATTGTTTCTTATATCTCACAAAATAGTGTTCCAAAACAAGTGAAATTTTGTCTGAAAATGCGTCGCAATTTGACAAAACGTTATATAACATAAACTAGATACCATGGTTCAGTAATAATGCAACTCTTAAGTTCTAGAGTGGTGTTATGTGGAGAGTCCAATTGAAAATTCCAACGTTCATCTATTTAAAAGATCCTCTATATCCAATTAACTTAGCAGTTTTATATAATAGTGAATTGATGGTTCATAATCGTAGTGGTAGTTACGCCGCTGTTTTTTTTTTTTAAGTGGGGCATTATTGGAATTCTTTTTAGAAAAAAACAAGGTAGACCAAGACCTGTCCCTAATCGTTTTACAGAGATGCCAACTTGCTCCGGACAGCAAATAAATATTTTAAAGTGGTAGTTTATCAATTGTGATTTTTGGTTTAATAAATTCAATTTAGTAGATTTCTATCCACCACTATTTCTAAATAATTCGTAGGCTTATAATATTCATTCATGCTATACCTTTTAAAAACCATGCAAATATAGTCAAATATTCGCAAAATTTACTTTGTAGACACTTACCGCTTTTTTAATTACTTTGGCTTGTCCGGAGCAGTTGGCATCTCTGGTTTTACTGTGCATATGAATTTAACGCATAATGTTTTTAAAAAAATACCTTCTACAAATCTATCCTGCCACTATTACCACGTAGATATTGTCATATATTTATGTTTTTGATTCTAAATACAATTAACGATATTAGATACTGACATTTAAACATGATTCGGAGTTACGACGTCAATAATTATGTGACTCTTTAGAAGCTACTATTTTTTTTAAAAAAATTAGCATAGTGAATAGATTTTTTGCAATATATTAACTTATACCTGGGACCTAAACCAAGTATTAGACTTTGAGTTAATAGGCACAAATGCTAAGTTTAGTTCGGCCACAGCTTTCTTTATTAGTGACCGTGCACTATCTAAAATTGCATACAATTGAAATTCTATTTTACTACCACTGGAAAAAAAAAACATAATTGATGGGATGAAAAGCTCCCAGGTGAATGCCATGCTAATTTTAGATGGCTTGCACGTCAAGGCAAACTGTAAATAACTACTAACTAAATTTGCAAATATTAGACAGATTTTGCTTGCTTTAAAAGGTTTAACATGAAGTATCTAAAAAAAGTGGCGAATTATGTAAGCCTACGAATTGTTAGAAATGGCGGTGGATAAAAATCTACTAAATTGAATTTATTAAACCAAGAATCACAATTAATAAACTACCACTTGAAAATATTTATTGGCTGTCCGGAGCAAGTTGGCATCTCTGTGTATATAAATAAAACTATTTTTGTGTGTTCTATATTGCATTAATTTCTTCAAACCATTTTAGTAACGATAATAATATTAAAAAAATTAAAAATTTACTCGAATTATGTGTTTCTAATAATCTTGGCTTCGCCTGTCACCGGTGATCCCCGTGCGCTACGAACAAACTCAGCGCCGGTCACCGGTGACCCCCATGGCATTCACCGTGTTAATAATGAAATCATATTTCTAACTAAAACAATTCCAGAAATGTAAGAAATCAGACTAAAAAATATGCATTTGTTCATTTTTTTAAAATTATTTTAAGCGTCGTTAAATTCCCTAGGAATTTTCATGACTTTCTCCTCTCCATATCGTTTCGCTCTAAATGATTTATTCATTCATTTACTCTTCTGAAAAACATGCCATAAAATGTGTTCTTAAAAAAAATGGATTTTCCCCTATTATAGGATGCGGATCTTTATGATGGGAATTCATCATAAATGAACTGATGAATATGTGATTAAGATTATTACTAAAGTAAAGAATCTTGGTAATTTATTATAAATAATTTGTTCTGTTCGATGACATTTTGTAATGTTCTTTTCAGATTTTGAAGAATCAGTGAAAATGTAATTAGAATGTGAATTGATTCTAAGGATTGTTAATCCTATTGTAGGAATATTTTTTGTAAGATGGGATTAGATCGAATGATTTGGTTTTACTTCTGTCGTGGGACAGAAATCGAGCACCCATTTGCATAGCTGCCAACTCTTCCGGTTTTCCCGGGAGATTTTAATTCCATATTTAAAGTGGTAGCGAAATTCATGTTATTCCGCTAACAGTTTTGAATTATAATAATAATTATAAATGAGTTTGACCACCACTACATATAAATAATGACAACAAATATATAAAAGCATTTTAGTCTTTACGCCAGCGAATTTCAACTTGGTAAAAAAATAAATATATTTTTGAGGAAGATAGTTTTTAGGTAATTGTTTTACTACCACTTGGAAAATATATTCTCGAAAAGAGTGAATGTTGGCAGGTATGCATTTGGCTTTAAAAAATTTAATTCTGGTATAGCTGCCAACTTGAGCTGTAGTTTAGAAAAAACTTACAAAGTGAAAGTGAAAAATGATTAACTCGTTTTATACCGACTTTTGGCCGGAATAGCCTGTTTGGTAAGACGTTGGGCTCGTGTTCGTGAGATTGTCAGATCGAATCCTGCCTACCGAAGAATCTTTGTGTATTAAATAGCGGCAGGTGCACGTTAAATCTGACGAATTCACAAAGTCCTCCAAATTCCATAACAAATCATACCCCTGAAGGTACTGAATTGGAGATTGATCGTTCTCTGGTTCAGTTCAAAATTACGATCTGTGGAGGAATAAATGAAATTTGAATGAGTCCTCCCTGTGAAACGGGCTGTGGCGTGCCTCGTGTCTGAAGTCGTATATTTCTTGGTAATATTTCTTGGTCATTGATGGCTGCACTGAAAAACAAAAAACCCACCTTCTGCTTTCGATTCCGGGTATTCCGGAAGATTTGAATTTGTTACCCAGTCAGGTATTAAAAACATTTACGCAAAACAAATATAAATATAGTATGGTTTCCTATCGAAGATATATTTTACAAGATATAGTTCTAAGAAATTTAAAGCACACTTATATAAATAAAAACGAAAGAACATACAGTTTTAGAACTTTTTTTAAAAAATAAATTAAAAAAATTTTTTAAAAATACATTTGGATTCACTGTTTGTTGTATTGATTTAACTACCAAATTAATTTAGTTAAAATAGTTTTCTACATGGATTTTTCAAATTTTTATCACATATTTTTAGCGAACAAGGCTGCCCTTTGTAATAAAGTTCTCTTGGATTTTAATTGTTGCACAATAGTTAGATTTTCCTAACCAAAACTGTTACTTCAGCTTTTTAACTAAGAATCAAGTCCAACCTCATAGGACTCTGGCAAAAAATTTTTCCTCGAAAAAGATCACCGAGGTGCCTGCGTGTTTTCAAGATAATTTAAAAGATTATATTAAAATTAATATGCGATCAAAAACGAAAAAAAAAGTTTTTTAACAGTAGAGAAATATTGCGTCATAAAAACATTCACTAATAACAAGTCTTGTTATTTACTCTTACTACAACAGAGCAACTCGGGATTCAAACTTCAGCTATCGGGTTTACCTGTTTTGAGCTTGATGCATGGGACTGTGGTTCATCTCACTGACTAACGGGATTTAAAGCTTCTAAGTAATATGCGTGGATTTTCCACGTTAATTAATATTCTAACTTATGTGGAGAAACTTGGCTAAATTTTTACACGCCATTTTGCGTATAAGCGATCAGATAGCGCTGACGTCATAGGTACACGTATGTGGGTATCCATGGCCTTCTTCTTCTTTGACACGTTCAAGCCGGGAAAAGTGAAAATACTGGTACGCGAAAAGAGAAAATACTGGTAGAAGAACCAGAGATGCCAACTTACTCCGGCCAGCAATTATATATTTTAGAGTGGTAGTTTATCAATTGTGATTCTTGGTTTAATCAATTCAATTTAGTAGATTTTCATCCACCACTTTTTCTGAATAATTTGTAGGTTTACATAATTCACCACTTTGTTGTACTTACGTCGTGCTATATCATTCAAAAAGCAAGCAAAAATAGTTATATAAGCAAAATTTAGTTTGTAGTTAAGTACCGTTTTTTTAATTATCTTGGCGTGTCCGGAGCAGTTGGCATCTCTGAAGAACTATTTCAATATTAGATAATATTCGGGAGGAGTTAATCTATTCTCAACAATAACAATTCACTGTAAGGAAATTTATCACGGCGAAGAAGCAATTCAATATAAAAATTGCATCCGTTAAAAACAATTGGTAGTTATGGATTTTTATTATTCCCGGAAAAAAACTAAAAAATGAAATTTATTTGTTACCAGTTTTTACTCCGGTGCGCCGCCAAGATAAGAAAATCTAGCGTGACCCACCGGTGGGTCACCCCGGCGTGAACATGTTAAGTGCAAGTACCCAATTAGATTATGAACTCTGTTCTTGCAAGTTCCGATGCTCTTATTGTAAAGCGAATATTGACATTACATTTAGGCCTCCTCGTACCTCATCTAATTCATCTATAATTTTGCAGTGGATTTTGGTATATTGTAATGATAAATGAGGCCAAGTTTGAAAGTTATAGGTTAATATAAAAGCAAAATATTAGCTTTTATATGCAAACAAAAAATGAAAAAAATCCTCTGAATGTTTTTAAATTGATCCGACGCTTTCTTCATAAAAGGGAATATTGATAACAATAAGTTAACATATTTTATCTAAATTACAATATAGTAAACTTTTTTTTTAAAAAAAATTGTAACTCAAGGGACTTTTTTTTAAAAAGTGAGATGTAATTGAAAATGCATTTTTAATAATATCCCTTTAAATTCCTACAATCATTTAAAGTAAAACTTAAAACGATTGTGTGGTTGTAGCATATACAAGATATCTGTTACTGTAAACTTTAAAACTGAAGTTCATATTCGCATGTAGCCAAATATTTTACTAGACCCGTTACTTTCTATATACTATATGCGTACTATACCCGTTACTATATGCAAAATATCAGTTACTGTAAGCTTTTAAATTAAAGTTCATATTCGCAAGTATTCAAAAATTTTAACAGACCCGTTACTTTCTATTTACTACATGCGTACTATACCCGTTGCTAGGTGCAAAATATCTGTTACCGTGAACTTTAAATTGAAGTTCATATTCGCAAGTAGTCAAAAATTTCAACATACCCGTTACTTTCTATTTACTATATGAGTACTATACCCGTTGCTAAATGTAAAATATCAGTTACTGTAAACTTTAAAATTAAAGTTCATATTCGCAAGTAGCCAAAAATTTTAACAGACCCGTTACTTTCCATATACTATATGCGTACTATACCCGTTATTATAAGCAAAATATCCATTACAATAAACTTTAAAATTAAAGTTCATATTCGCAAGTAGTCCAAAATTTTAACAGACCTGTTACTTTTTATTTACTAAATGCGTACTATACCCGTTACTATATGCAAAATGTCTGTTACTGTACACTTTAAAATTGAAGTATATATTCGCAAGTAGCCAAAAATTTTAACAGACCCGTTACTTTATAAACCGATGCGACTTTTTAATCCATGCCAAATATCCGTCTCTGTAAATATGTCACTTTCACTGGTACGATGTTGTAATAAATAAAAACTAGCTGTCACTAAAAATAGCCCACTTAAGGTTAGTATTCGCATCTTGCCCAGTATCTATTTACAGACCTGTTACTTTCAGATTCCTGTGATTCTGTAACACAAACAAAATAAAATTGAACTGAAAATACTAAAATTGAAGTAAGTAATCACTGACTAATATTTTGTAATGGACCCTTTTTTATCAAAATTGGTCATTTTATTTTATGGGAAATATCCGTTTCTAAAAATATTGAAAAAGGAGTTCAGATAGTTATGTATAGTTATATGTAGTTCAGATAGTTATCCTTTCCGCCAAAAATAATATTAAAATAAAAACAATATTTAAGAATTATTACACACGACATAAGTGTAGGATAATAATTCAAAGAACGGCCGTAACATTAAAATTTTATTTTTGTTTGCTTCTTTGCAAGCAAAGTAATTTTACTAGTTTCTTTCTTGAAAAGCCATTAATGCTGAATGAGGACTATATTTAAATTTAAAATTGAAACTTTTTAATTTAATTTACTTTCCTCAAAGACGATTGGCGAGTTAAGGTCACCAAGAATCCGGCAGAAGCTTTCGCTTCGGTTGAAAAAGTGGAACACGGTTTTTTCCTTTAATAACAGCCATTTCCGTTCTGAACTAGAACTTCACGAAAGAATTCTGGAGAAAAAAAAATCCGTTGACCTAAGTAGCAGAAAAAAAACATTGTATCCGTATTGAAAATAAACAAATATTAAAAATGCAATATATTTTTTTCACTTTCTGGCAACGATATAAGAGGAAGTTAAACAACCACGTTCGAGAGAAATGTTATAACAACATTAGAGAATAAATTCTGGCGATATTTTCCTGCTGCAAATAGATCATCATACTGCCCGCAGCTAAAACTGTTCGAACATTTAGGTCTGAATCTGAACATGCCCAAAGAAAGCAGTTCGAACAACCCTTTTCTTCGATTTTGATTCAACAAGTTGACTGAACTGAATTGAACTGGATTTCGCCAAGAGTTCTTTTCTCTGTCAAGGTTATGCGAAATTTGTTTACTAATTTTTATTCGAAAGTGACAACCAGCTGCAGAAGATAAATATAATTTAAAAAAATCCAAGCGAAAATAAAACCGAGAGTTGTTTTTACTTTTCTCCAGCAAAATAAAATTAATTTAAAATTTATTAAGTTCTTTAAATATTAGTTTTGAATTGATTATATAGTTTTTACATCGTTTTAAAAATTAATAATGACTATGTTACTGTGAATGACAGAAATAGGTGGTTGTTGACTACTAACAGTGAATGTTGACAATCACACAGTCGCTTTGGTAATTGTTCGAAATATATACTAGGTCTAGTTAAGTGCCACTGCCCGGTATGCTGCCCTACATCAATGTTTTTTTAAGGTTCAGTGCCACTACCCGGTATACATTTGCCCGATATACCCTACCTTCACTGATGTTTTTTTAAAGGCAAGTACCACTGCCCGGTATGCAACTGATGTTTCTTCTAATCCATCCTCAGCAGCTATATCGAATAAATATAATGATATCAACGAAGAAATTAATATAAAATCGGGTATAACAAATATTTCGGACATTCACCAAAGCGACTGTGTGATTGTTGACATTCAAAGGTGAAAGTCGACATTCTCTTCATTGCGATCATTCACTTATTCACGGTGACAACTAACATCTAACAAGAGATAAATAAAACTGTAGGCTAGAACTACGAATTTATGATTTAAGGCACGTAGATAGGTCATGTACGTTTCTTGAAAAATAAATATATAAACTGTTATTATTAATTTTATTTTTAATTTTATTTCTTAATTCTAAACATTTTTCCTGGTAAACAAGCTATAGAAGAGGAAAATGCTTTATTCTAGTTTTTAAAAATCTTATTTTAAATTATTCTAGTGTTTTACATCATGGAGATTTTAATCATCCTAAACATATTGTCCATCCATTGGTTTTTCAAGAACAGAAATTATTTTATATTAACAATTAATTAAATATTAACAATTTCAGAATCGATTTTGGCGTTGTGAAGACGATCTGTTTGTTGATTTAGGTCGCGTCAAAGAAAGGCCTTAAGCCCATGCTATAAGCCATAATTTTTGGGGTCAACCGTAATGGAATTAATTTAAGTCATGCAGGTTTAGTTATGCAGTTAAGTATACATGTTTCTATAGGTAGAGTTTGAAATTATGAAAAACTATAATATGTAATAAATCACGTGTTTAAAATAAGATTTTATATGTATACATATAGTTTTCAAGAAACATTTATCTTACTCAGATAATTTTAAAGAAACTTTTAAGTTAAAACACAATTTTAAGCATAAGTTTCAGTTTTCTTTTCCATAGATTTGTGAGAAAGTTGAAATATACTCAAATAATATCATTAGTAATAATATTTTTCGCTGAAGTCAACTATTAATATAATAACTATGCTATGAGTCTAGCTCAGTTTCGAATTAAATAGATCAAGATTAAAAACAATAAAAAAAAATGAGAAGATTAAACTTGAACTCACAGTTTTAAAATATTTAAAAACGATTCAGGTTGAAAAAAATTAAATCGTTTTTTTATTTTATTAATAATTTTTAGTGCTTATGAACTTTAAAATAATATGATAATAGGTAAAATTAGGTTTTGTTCGATAATATCAAAATATATTTCTCTAAAAAACCAGCATATTTAAGACGAAAATAGAAAACTCAACAGTTAGATAATTATTATTTTTTCTTCAAAAACAGAATCGAAAAAATAATCACCACAAAAATACTAATCCCATGTTCTTTTACTGCTCTATTTGTTTCACAGGCCTGAACTCTTTTTTTTACTGATGTATTCATAACTTATTTTTAATTTTTTCTACAATAGATTAACTCTTAACTTTACCTTTGAATACATTGCATAAATGAAATAATTTCAATAATTGGATTTGGTTTTTACGATGTTGGCAACACGTAACTTTAGCAAGTTATTTCGTGAACATAAATTTTTTTCCCAAATATTCTTTTTGATAAATAGCTTTTTCAATTAAAATATACAGAAAAAGGCAACTTATTTTAACAGCGGAAAAGAAAATGAATTAAAAAAAAAAGCTACAACCAAAACAATTTTAACGGTTAAGATATTCAAACAAGCTTCTTCATTAAAAAATGTTTTCTTAAAGCATTTATATATACTTAATTATGTATACTGAAAATTAATAAATGCACAAAATTAATAAAATTATTCTAATTATTCTAGATTTTTGTGTTTTCTTAAAAAATAAGGAAAAAATACTATCGTGCAGCACTTTGTTACCAGTAAAAATATTCAAAGAATCTAAATTAGTGATTAACTAAATTTTAATCACTTTTCAAAATTTGACACTTTATTTCTTTTAGGTATTTTTTTAAAATTTTTTAAGCAGAAGTGTGAAAATTAAAAGTAAAAAAAAATATTTTGATCATCTGTGAAAATAAGAAATGTTTGTTGAAAATTTAGGTTTTATTTAAATTAGTTTAAAGTAATAATTTTTAATGAAATAAAGCCTAAAAGGGACTAAAAGACCTTTTAAATTGTATTGAAAACTAACATAAACATTGCATATCGTTAATTAAATAAAATCAATGCAATTTTTTTAGTGCTTTAACATTAGAGGACTACTACTTTAAGCTTTTAAATTCTTACTAACTGTAAGGTTGTTTATTACGTGATGCTATTACATAAAACTAAATTAAATTCAGACAACAAAGCAAAGAGAGTAAACTGAATCAATATAAATAAAAACAATAAGTTTATTAACAATATATGAGAGCGTCCCACATACAACTCAAAGCCCAAAAGGACGAAAAGCTCGATCGACTTTTATGTTCACGTTTTATCATGTGACTTTTGTGACATCATTTCCGCCTTTGGGCATTTGATTTATTACAAGAACCAACAAAGAAATAAAGATGACCGAGCAATTACAATATTTACATTGGAAGACTCTAGAAAAAAAAAGTGTGAAAATACCACAGAAAAAGGAATGTTTGATCGTTTAGGTCATAGGAAAAATGCATACAATTCTATATACAAATTTTAGTGTTGCCATCGTGATTTCATAAATACAATTTTTCTTATGACGTATATGTTACAATGAACAGCATTTCTAAGGATGTTATTTGAGAACTATCCTTTTTAAAGGACATAACCAATAAATCCTTTGTAGTCAATTTTATATACAATAACTTAAAAAAGAAAGAATTTTGATAAACAAGCGAAATTAGAATCGTTTGCAACTTAGAATATTCTTTTGAGTTTTTATAAAATCGCTTGAAAACACATTTAAATAAATTGTTTGATTTTAGCTTGTGTTAGAAGAGTTTGGCCACATCTAGAAAAGCGGTTTTCTTTTTTTTAAAAAAATGGAAGAATGAGGAAGAGATTCGTAACCGTATCTACAAAAGAGTCCATGATTGGAATGCTTGAAAGCATAAAGGCATTTGATCTTAATTTAAAGTTCTTAAATATTTTTTAAGATTTTCAGAACTTTCACCATCCTCCGTGTCCACCGCCATATTCGTTTCCACTACCACCGTATCCGCTATCCCCACCGCCATATCCACTGTCTCCATGGCTGCTACCACCATATCCACCATCTCCTCCACCATATCCGCTATCTCCACCGCCATATCCACCGCTGCTGTGACCACCACCATATCCTCCGTTGCTGTGACCACCACCATATCCTCCGCTGCTTTGGCCACCACCATATCCACCACTGCTGTGTCCTCCACCATATCCACTATCTCCACCACCATATCCTCCTTCACTATGAGCTTTGACGTAGACTCTGCAATGAAACTCGTAATCAATATTACGTACGCAAAATATGCATATTTTATATATTTCAAATACAAAATATATATTTATTACAACAATTATCTATTACGAAATATATATTTATAACGAAATATACATTATTTTAAGACATTTCCCATTGCTCACATAAATTAGAATTATTGAAGCATAAAAAGTCAATCTAAATAACGGACAAGAAATTTTAGATTTTTATTGGTACCTATAAAAACCCAAAATCTCAGATAATTTTAACCAAATCTTTTGTAAGCCCAAAATTTCTAGTAAAATGTTAAACTTAATTTCGGTTAAAATTAATTTTTACAGTTAAATCTTTGAAAGGCAAGTATTATTTAATAGCCATATAGTAAATTTCAGCATGCTTACTATATTATTCATACATAGCAAGAGACATATAATGCATGTACCATAATTTGAGCTAAGAAAATTAATCGTTAAAGTGATTTAAATCAAATGTATTAAGTCTCATTGGTGATTTGAAACACTATACAACTCATTTGTTTTTTTGTTTTTTTAAATGAATTCATTAGAATGAAAGTTATTTAAATGTTATTTGAAGTATTTGAAGTAAACGATATTAAATCAAAGTGCTTCGACTAAGTTTAAATTAATAAATAATACTTATTTGATTCAAATTATTTAAACTTGCTGCTTCAAATCGATAGATTGAAAGCAATGATATTTGTCTCAATTAAATCAATAAATTTAATTTTCAAACCACGCTATTCATTCGGATCGTATGTGTTAAAGATTTCGTTGCAAAATAAGTTTTGCATTTAACCATATAAAGTTGCAGTTCGTTATAGTTGTTATCTAGTTGTTTAAAGTGATTTCAAAATTTTAGAACTGTTTTAAATATTGCATTTTAAATTGTATTTAAGATGTACACAATCATAAATCTAACAATATTTACAGACATGTTTGCTTTACTTAACAAAGTCTATATCTAAAGCGAGCTACGGAATTTTTTTAAAATTAAGTTATACTTTTTGAGATATATTACGAATTGAAATTTTAATTTTTAGTGTAAAAATTACTTGAATTTTACAAAGATATCAGCTTATTTAATTTTTTTTCGTGCAATTTTTTTAATGATTATAGTAGTTTAAAAATAAAGAAGATTCTACAGAAAAATAATGGCTTACGCAAAACTGAAAAATGCGAAAATCATCTTAATTATATTATTATGTAATTCATTTTTTATTAAAAATTTTATAATTTTATTATACGTTCGTATAAGTATTTTTTTTTAAATGCTGTATTTAACTTTTTCTGAAATTCATCACAATGGTTTATTGGTGGAAATCTTAAAAAATAAGAATTGAATCTGAAGATAATTTATAGTAAGGAAACCACATATGAAAAAAAAAATGAATTGTTGCGTTTTTATTGAACATTCAGTTTTTTTTTTAGTTTCCCAAAAAACATTAATCAAAAGTATACTAAATATAATAAAATAAACTTTTGTAATTTTACTTTACGACATCAGCAATATTTTTCCGTATTTACAAAACAGTAATTCATCAAAACAGTTACTGAGAATAAAAAATTTATTACCTGAGGAATAAATATTTTTTTTCCATGAGGAATTCGAAAATGGCGTAACAAATGGATTTAGGAATTGAGGGTAAATTTTTATCAGTCATGCACTGAGATGGACATGATATAACACATGACGAAATCGTTTAAAAGCAAGAGGAAGACATCAATTCTGTAGAGCGTTGCCACGAAAAAAATTGAAATAAGAGCATCAATAATCGTTTTGATTTTTTTTTTGTGTCAAAACAGACGTAATTTCGAATGTAATTTTTTGTTGAGTTAGCGTTATATTTTAATTATGAGACTTGTATTTTTATCTCTCATAGAGCTTCAGATGTGTCAAAGCGATAATATTTTATTAACACATCTTTTAATTGATAAATAAATTAATTTAAATAATAATATTTTTAAATGAGCACTTATATAATTTTATATAACAACTATATCAATATTATTCCAAAAAAAAACTGTGACCATTTTAAAAGTTCACTATGATTACGAACAGTTTATGCATATTTTGTATCAAATATGGTTTTTGAAGAAAAAGGATTTTTTTGTTTAAATTTTGCAAAAGAATTGGTTTAGAAAGTTCAAATGGATTGAAGAGACAAAATATATAACCAATACTTATTATCACGGTTTTTTTATGACTGTATTTAAAGTTGTATTTATTGGACTAATACTTCATATTTTGGTATTATGAGTACAATAAAAAAAAACTTTTTCTAATTGCCTTTTTTTAGACTTAATCAGATATAATTTTTTTAAGTATTGATAGAGTTACTTACTATACAGCTGTATATTGTTGTGTTATACTTTTAAATTATATAACTACATTGCATTAATATTCTTAAAAAAAATATGTTACAAAAGTAATCCGATTCTTTCAAAACTTATCTTTTATTATTTTTGGATTACAATAATATGAATTGTGTTCTTCTGCTTCAAAATGTAAAAAATTGGAAAACGATTTCTAAAAATCGGATAACGATTTCCGAAAATTTGCAAACGATTTTGTAAAAGAATAGTTTAAACCGTTTCTTCATTAAATTTTGTTCCCTTTTTCACTTTACCATATTATTTACAAGATAATATTAAAATAGATGATTATAAGTTTCACGTAATTCTTCGTCTATATATTCTTTTCATTTTAAATACGAAAATAAAAAGGAAAAGAATTATTAAGTGCTGGTATTTCTGACATTCTGAAAGAAAAAGTTCTAATAGAGCGAACAGTAGCCCCAGGGAAGCGAACTTTCTGTTTCAAAACACCTAGCGATCACTTTTACCGGCATCCTCATCTCTGTTATCTTCTTCCAGAACTTTCGAATTCTTATCGCCAGTTTTAGGTCATTGTCCAATCCACTAACCTAATATTAGTTCCAGAAAGAATTAACCTATATTTCATCTTAATATGTAATTAATGACTGCTCGCGAATTGCTGAATAGGAATCTTCTTCCAGTGACTGAATAGGAATCTTCTTTCAGTGAAGTCAACCGTTGCCAAACGTTAAGGGATAAAAGAGCTCATCTTCGATTGTTACAGAGAAAAAGAAAACGATTAAAGAAAAACATTTGGAAACAATATAGAATATGCATATCAAAATCTTTTATGCATTTGAATTGTTGATACTTCATCTTTGTGTCTTATGTCTTTAATAAAAGATTTTAAAAAGGAGGTTGGTATTGATTGCTTATTTGATATGAGTGTGATTTATTACTTCCATGAGACAAAAATAAATGTTAGAAAAGAAAATGAGATAAATCAGGGTAACTAATAAGATAACTACTAATAATAAAAAATATATTACTTTTACCATTGTCATTGTAGAGCAGAAAAGTTGGACGGAGTGGACAAAGGAAAAATGATATCAGAATTCTTGAGCATTTATATTTATTTTTTCTATTTTAACCATTCACATAACTTCTTAGAAATTTGATTCCTTCCTCTGAGAGCTTGTTTTTACTATGAAAACATATTTTTATGATGATGCATTGTAAAATTGGAAAATAACGGAGAAAAAAAAAATCTGGGATTTTTTCTTTATTTAGCAATCATGTGTTGTTAATAAAGTTTGTTGTTTGTTATTTCTTTTTTCTTTTTCTTTTTGTACATCTTAGTGGTGATGTTATTAGAATGCAGATTTGGAACTTGAAAGGAAACATATTTCAATAGAATAATTTAAATGTAAAAATTTGTGCCTGATCAACATTTTTAAAAAAATGGTAAGAGCCTAGTAAAATATTGAAATATTTTTCATGGCATTGAGTACAGAAATTTCTGTAAATTGAATAAAAGTTTTTTCCCTTTAAATTAGAGTACAATTGCAGATTTTTAATTATTTATTTATTATCTTTTTTATTTATCTATTTATTTATTCATATATATTTATTAATTATTATTTTTATTTATTTATTTATTAATTTTAGCTATTTATTTAATAATTATTATTTTTATTTATTTATTTATTAATTTTAACTATTTATTTATTAATTATTATTTTTATTTATTTATTTATTAATTTTAACTCTTTATTTATTAATTATTTTAAATTTTTCATTTTATCTTTTCTTATTTTATTTATTTATTTATTTATTTTGACAAATGGTTAAACCACTCTTTATTTACCTAAAAATGTAGTAAGAATGAGATCTATTATTAATTTCGTGTTAAATTAGAAAAGTTTACTTTTATTGAGTTAAAACATTTTGCCCTTTATTTATTAAACGTGTATCAGATTTAACCCAATAGTTAATAGAGTTTTTTCAAAGGAAATTAATAAATGTGATTAATTTTTAATATGACTTATTTTAATGTGGTATGAGTTTGAAGCAATGTTACGGCGAAATTAGTGATACTAAATAATTAATCAGTAGTTCAATTTCATTCAACAAAATTCAATTTCATTCATATGCCTAATAACTGATAATTATTTCTTTTATTATTTATGTTTAAAGTATAATAAATAATGCAGATTATTTTAATGTGTTACGTGCCATTATTTTTCAATTATTCATGTAATGCTAAGCCTAAAATAAAACTGAGTTGGCGGTTGGAAATTTAGTTAAATTGGACACTGTGGAAAGTTTTCAGGATTATTACATGAATGGTTAAGAAGATCTATTTCTTCTAGTTAAATTGGAAGAAATAGAAGAGTTCTATGCTTGGAAGAAGAACATTTGCCGAGAACTAGTGCTACGATAGTTTAACTGTAGCCTTTATAGAACGTATAATATTCATATTAAAACCAAACAAGCCTTCAAAATTTTTCAAAAAACGGAAGTAAAATAAATTTTTGTTTTAAATATTTTTGTAACTCAAAGAATTTATAAGATAATATTATTAAACGAAACTAACTGTAAAAACTTTTTCTAAAAAAATATTTATACTCACGGTACGTGGAGAACAACTGGTTTTTTCACCAAAGTTTCCTTGTAGACTGGTACCTTTACTGGGACTGGATAAGGTTTAGGAACCTTAATGATTTTGTGTACTGGTACAGGGATATATTTTGGCACTTTAATGTGGACTGGCACTGGAACTGGTTTAGGGACATGGATGGTTTTGTAGACTGGAACTGGTTCTGGCTTGTAGACGGGGACTGGAACGCCGACTGGAACATGTTTTGGTACATGGATTATCTTGTGAACTGGTACGTGTTTAGGGATGGTGATGATTTTAGGGATGGTCTTGTAGACTGGAACTTTGACTGGAACTGGTACGTGGTGAGGAACATGAACTGGTTTTGGAACTGGGTAGTACTTGGGAACTGGTACTGGTTTGGGAATAGCTACTTTGTGATAGACTGGGACATCCTTATGGATGACATGAACAATTGGCTCTTTGTAGCTGTGGCCATAATCTCCGCCACCGCCATACCCACCACCAATATCACCACCTCCATGTCCATAATCTCCACCACCGTGGCCACCGCCATAATCTCCACCACTGTGGTCTCCTCCACCATATTCTCCACCTCCTCCGTAACCTTCATCACCACCACCGTAGCCGCTATCACCACCGTAATCTCCTCCACCATAGCTACCCTTTACTCCAAGGAGTAAGGCTAACGTCACTGCCAGTAAGGTCAGTGGTCTTGCCATGTTTTAGCTGCAAATAAAGAATGAATCAAGTAAGAGTGATTCGAATAACAAAGTGAGAGTGATTCGAATAACAAAGTAAGAGTGATTCGAATAACAAAGTAAGAGTGATTCGAATAACAAAGTAATAATGATTCGAATAACAAAGTAAGAGTGATTCGAATAACAATGTATTTTATGCATCCTTTATGAATCTTTTTTTTAGACGCTCACTTCATATTTTTTTTCTAAAACAAGGAAACTGTATATTTAGCTAACATAAACGAATTAGATAAATTCCAGAAATAAAAAAATATTTAAAAGTTTTATTTTATCAAAATTATGCTTCTTCTGGATGCGTTAAAACTGCTGAAATCAAATCAGATCAATCAATTAATCAATCAATCAATCAAACAATCAGATCAATCAATCAATTAAAATCAAATGTTATGTTGGTATTAAAAATTCCTTGTGATATCATTGTGATAACAACTTATAATCATTGAAACATCACTTGTGTTTTCACTGTTATTTATAATATATACCGGCACAACAGGTTTATTACAATGAATAATTACATTGCAGCGGCATTTAGAAAATGGATATCAGTTATTAAAATATCGATAGTGGAAGTATTACATAACAGGAAGTATTACAGCGATATTAGAAGTGTTTCAGCGATACTGATATATGTTAAAAAATAGTTTATAAATTGTTCCAACAGCATTTCGCAGTTTATTAACCTATATTTATGGATAACGTCCGGAGTCGCTTTACGGAATTTGAACTACGTGTTTAATTTGGACTACATATTGGAGTGTATAGGAAAAATATACTGTATTTTCTTGAAGCCCCCACTTGCCTTTTCGTGGTCGAATATTCAACACTAAATTTACTCAAGACAAAAAAATTTTTTAAATTAATATATATATTGTAAAAAAATAATAATTTTGTTCGATCACAGAAAAAAATATTGTTTGAAAAAAAAAAAAAAAACTACGCAGAGGGTCGAATTTTGTGCAAAATATCTCATTTTTCTTAATCGTTTGAAGACTTTCACCTTTTTTCTTTCTTTAAAATAAATCAAAGAAATACGTTTAAAATGAGATTGAAAATTATTTTCTTTGGGAGGAGAAGGGAGGTGGGAGAGTCTGAGTTTTTAGTCTTCGCCCGCTGGGCGAATTGAAAAACGAATGTAGATCATTGTGTTCCATGGAGCGTTTGAAAATATTATAGGAGTTTGCTCCAGTTTTACGCTTGTTTAGAATCTCCACGTGCATCCTCGTAATCATTTTCAGTAGAACGTGGGAGAGAAAAAAGAAAACAATTATTTTCATCTTTCTTTCATGAAAAATTGTTTACAAACGATTCCTCTCCTCTTGTTCTATTTAGACAAGATATCGTCTGCGGTTACGATATTAAAAATAGTTTTCTAAAATTAAAATGTTAATATAAATGTATACTATGTTTTTAATTTTTTGTTCTCTTTTCGTGGGATCTAGACAAGCAGTCGTCTGGCTGTTACGATTTTTACAATGACTTTCTGAAATTGAAATGGGGTTTTAAATGTATACTATGTTTTTATCTTTTTTCTTTTATTCAGACAAGGTATAGTCTGTTGTTACGATATTAAAAATAGCTTTCTAAAATTAAAATGACGATATAAATGCGTTTCGTTTTTAAAAGATTCTTCTCATTCTGTTCCATTTAATCAAGATATCGTCTGCTGTTACCAATTATAAAAATAATTTTCTGAAAGTAAAATGACGTTAAGCAACGATGTTATGGTTTAAAATTATTAATTTAACGTTTAATTTAAATATTTTTCAAAGCATAGTTTCGTAGAATAAGTATTTTTTAATTAAAAAATATTGTAACCATTTGATATAGAATATCAAGTCACTAAAAAGCAAAAAAATTATGCTTTTTATTTTTATAGTTTTATATAGTTCTAACACTTGTCGTTAGAGTCCATATCGGTTCGTAAATATATAGGTTAGTTATAGTACTATAACCAGTCGTAGTACTAGACAGCTATATTATTTAATTCTAAAAAATACCTCTCTGAATTGAAAAATGTAGAGATATTAAGATTAAAAAATTATTTTTGTTACGAAAACTATAAAAGGAAATTAAGGTATATTATTATAAAGTTAAAACAAAATAAAAAGATAAACAATTACAACATTTGTTAATTAAATTACTTTTAAAAACAACTAAAAGCGAGATATACACTATAAAATTAAGTATAATTACTACTCGATTTATATAACAATAAATTTTAAACATTAATTAATATTTTCATTATATGTTTTTTTTATAAAAAAGAAGACAATTTGAATTCAATCTCTATACAAAAAAATTATTTATTTTAAGGTTACATATTTTTAATATGCAAAATATTTTTTATTTAAATAGTTCAATGTAACAATACTTTTCTAGTCATAAATATATGCATATGGTTATTAAGGAATATTTAACTTGGTATGTATATTGAATATGGATGATGATTATTAGTCCAGTTATAACAAGGTGTTCCGTAATGGCAGCCTTTAATTTATCTTTTATAAATCCTTCTCAAAATGAACTAAAAAAGATCGCATTAAGAGTTTTAAATTGATATTTAAGCGAAGAAAAACTTAAATTGACTCAAAATCTAGCGGATTGTAGCTGAAAAAAGCGTGACCGGACAAATCAAAACCCGTTTGTTTGTCAGGGGAAACAGATAGGAAGAAAAAAGCAATTATTAGAAAGACCTCCAAGTTCGACTTTTAATCAAAGTAGCTTTGATATCTTTAGTCCTGCTTTCCTCCCTAGTGACGAGTTAGATATAGATATCGTTTTTTTCTCTCGCGAAAGCCGGTGTGCGTTTACTTTTTTACTACTACTTCGTAAATTTGTTGTAAAAAAATTTAAAAAGTTAACATACACACGCAAACTCCTGAATTCAATCCTAGACAAAAATTAGTGAACAATAGAAGCTTATAAATGAATATTTAATCAAGGAAAATAATGAAGCAAAATACTTTTAAAATCAAACGAATTACTAATAAAAAAACATCAAAAACTGTTTCATTTCTGTAGAAAGCATAATTGAAATTGAAAGGCGAATCTTTAAAATGTCACCAAGTTTCATCCGGAATTTAAACTGGTTTTGGCGTTTTTTATCCCGCTTATTCTTTAGTGAATGGACAGATTTAGTGGGTATTTTTGTTCTTTCATCGCTTAAATTTTATGTGCGACCTCTAAGGTGCTTCCATCTAATATCTTTTTTGACTTCATATCTGACTAAGATTTCAAAAACATAGATCTACGGCGGTGATAAAAATTCACCCTCAATTTATAACACACATTTTTCAGAATTTTAAGTATATTTATAACATGTTCATAAAAATGAGCAATAGCATTTAATTTAAAATAATATTGTATTGTATCTTAACTATTTTTCTTAAAACACGTGCAGATAGTTTTCAATAAATAAATAAAAAAGCTTCGAAATAGCATTAGTTTTAATGGAATTCAATGTGATATATTCGGGTATAAAAACTAGGGAAATTTGCAAATTATGAATATATAATACAAAAACATGTCATTAATGATCCATTTCTTTTTATGAGAATATACTAAAAGTGGAATATTAAATATTAAGAATATAATGTGGATTATTATTTTACATTATTAACAGGCTTATCAACCTCAGAGAAGATCATTAAATTATTTGTTATTGAATATAAAATAATAATTTAATTTTATGATTCAGCAAAATTTAGAAATGCACTTTAAAGAATTTGAAACAAATAATGAGATAAAAAAGTTTAGAAATAATGTAAATTTTTTATGAGTATCACATTGTTATGATAAATTAAACACAGGTACTTTATTTAATGGAAAATGATCTAATTTTTCTGATGCTTGTTAAGCATTTTTCGAATGTTTATAACGTTTATTATTAATAATTTTAAACAAAATGTACATATATTAAAAACTGCATATACATTTAAAATTTAAACACATCATTTTGAGAGTGCCGCATTTTTTTAATCTGAACCAGCAAAAATTAATTATTTTAAGGTCAAAGTTTAAGCATTATTATGATATTTAGAAATTCATTTTTTAGCTTTTTTTATTTTAAGATTAACTTTATTTTATGTACATAATAATACACTTAATAAAATTAACGATTTTAAACATATTTAGCACAATTAATCATGAAATGATTCATCAAATTAATTAAAAAAAATTTTTTTTAAATGAATATTTATCAAGTGTTTGGAAACGTATAACATAAGCATTTTTTATAAGGCAATAAAGAACGTTTTTTGAGATATTAAGAGTTTCGAAGCTTTAAATAAGTTAAAATAGAGCTAAAAATCAGTTAACTTAAAACATTGTTAAAAGTAATATCAAAAAAAAAAAAATTTAAGTAAATTTCCCAGATTTAAAAGTTAGGTTTTCATTCAATTCATACGATTAATCTATTATTGAATCAAAGAAAAGCTTTTGTGATAACATTCTTTACATAGAGAACATAAATATCATTACATCTTTTTTCGATTTTTTAATTCTTTTTGCTGAAGATTATTTAAGTTTACATTAATTCATTGCTCACATAAAAGCAAGTTGAATTCAATTCATTATCTGGCATTACTTTTTATTTCCGAATTAATCCAATAGAGGGCAACAGTTCCGATTCGCGGGTCTCCTCATTCTTCTCTTCTCGAGGGAGACTTTCTTTCATAAATACAAACAAATTATAAATTTTTAAAATGTGAATGAATTTATTATTTTTTTTTAAAGCTCCTTCTTTTAATATTTGAGCAATCCCATCTTTCCAAAATCACTCGCAAACCAAAATTTCGTCTGTCAAGTTTAAAAGTAAAATTGCACTCATTTTTTAAAATTTTTTGTTCTAAATCCATTTAATTCATTCTATCCATGGGTGCCGGTATAGGGTGCATTACTAATCAATAACTAAAACAACGAGGGAAAAAAATCACTTCCATGTTTTATAATTTTACGTTTTAGTATCCATTATGCTGCATCGAATTTCACGCTTCGAACTCTCTATATCCACATGTATAAGTATCCAGTGAGTGTACTTACCTTTGCTAAATTCCACTGAAAAGTGTATGTATTCCTTAGATGTAATTCCCGAATGGACTAAGCTCTGAATCGTTGCTGTTGAGGTGGAACCACTCTTTAAATACTACTCCACGCTTTTTAACCCTGACCTATATATCGACAGACGTTGAGTTTCGCTTCTCTAACTAAGAGGGAGCCACTGCAGATCATACAAAGACTCCGCCTATTAAAGTTTCGACCCCCTTTTTCGTCCCCTTCTGAATTCATCCCCTCCTTAATTCGAACAAAAAAAAAGGTGTTCTATCTTGCCATATCTTCACTTCCTCGATATCAAAATTTGGCCCAGATTTTCGAAAAACCATTAACGCCGCCCTATTGGCTATGCTAAGGGTGGTTGAAAGTGTAACAGGAATTCGAAAGTTACAGTTAGTAGTTTCCGTTTTTTCAAGGTGATGTCCCAAGTTCCATAAGCCGTCTTTTAAGAGGGCTTTCACTTTCTTTCGAATTGTTACGATGTTTATCCTGTTTTTGAATTATTATTCGTGTTATTTTTGATTAATTGCATCCACTTCAGTGGACTGTGGCTATTTAATGTTACTGACCGATACGAATATGGCTTTATTTGTGGACTATGGTTATTGTGTGAGTTTTGTTAAGGATGTTTTTTCAACCGTTTAAGCATAGGATTAATCTAACTTGATATATATATTTTTTATCTCCCAAATGGTTTATTAAATTAGTTTTTAATGCTTTGAATAACTTACAAACTGTCCATGTTAATGTAAAATAACTTTCTATAAAAAAGGATTTGATTTAATAAATTAAATAACAGCAAAAATAACATGCATGCGGCTAAAAACTATATTTTGGACAATTCAATATAAAATGTAACTTGATTTGTCTGAATTTTGTAGTACTTATTTGGAAAAGTCAGTATTTCGAATTACTTAAAAGCCAATGCACTCAAACTTTACATTCCTTTTTTTTTCTAAAAGATGTACTAAAATTAGCTTTTAATGTTATGGATAACTTACAGAATAATTGTAAAATGACTTGCTATACAAAAAGTTCCTCGATTTTGCTAAATTTAAGAAAGAAAAAAAAACTATATTTTGATCAATTCATTGCTGTAGAATATCTAGCTATCCCTAAAATGTTATTTGATTTGTGTAAATTATATAATGCTTAGCTGGTAAAATATTTATTTTGAATCACTTACTAACAATTTTCGTAAAATAACTTTCTAACCAAAAATCGTCGTGTTTCGTAAAAATTTAATTAATTATACTTATGTGGAGAAGATTGTATTTTGGAAAATTTAAAACTTTTTTGCTTCAAAATAACTGTCCACTGACTACAGAAAGTTACATGTTAGCAGAGCAGTGTGTCCCCTGAAGTACTGTTTTTGCCGACATGCTTATTTTTGAAATTTCGTTTGTTTTTTATTTAAGTTCTACCATATTTATTTAAACTGCTGTCCAAAAACTACCTAGTCGTATAAATTTAAGAAAAAAAAACCTAATACTTTTGCAGAAAAATCTGCATTCCTGTAAATTATTGCAAGCTGTACAAACTATACAGATTACAAATGAAAACTATTGCTATAAAATTACTTGAAAACTGAAAAAGGTTTGAGTTATACCATTCTATGGAAACTACTACTACGGAAAATCTTCTACGGAAATACTTCTACAGAAATATTACTACAGAAATACTTAAACGGACTACTACGGAAAATCTATGATTTTTAGAAAAGATATTTCTTAATGGTAATACGAAAACGCATTGATATTTTAATAAATTAGAATTAGAGGATTTTTTCCCACCACTTCATATAAATGATTTAAACAGATTAGAAAGTTCAGATACACAAATGGACATACTCTTAATTTTTTTATAAAACTTTTTATAGAAATACAGTTTGTTATGAAAATTTCTGGTTTAATTCTCCACTAGTTGGTAAAATATTTCTTTCAAACTTTTAATGTTGAAGGGTGTGGCTTCATAGTACATAAATACTTATATTTGGGAAAGAAAAACTGTATTTGTAGCTGTACAGCAAAACGAAAAAAGAAAATCTCTACAATCCAGACTACAATTCTTTGACTGTAATGGATTTCCTGAAAAAAATGGTTAAATATCAATTTATAAAATTGCTATTTCACCATATTCAAACAAAACAGTCAAATTATCAAAAATAAGATGGTATTCTTGAGAAAAACAACTTATTAACTGCTTTCACCTAATATGGTGAAATAACCAGAATTTTAACGCACCAATTAGGTCCACCTAATAATGTCACTTTGTTCCTTGCAGCTGGGTACATATTATAGCTGAGGAGGCAAATCTGTCACTCATATGAACGGGGGTTCGAGTCCGTGCGCTGACACCACGTTGTTCCCCTAAACATATCAAAAGTTCCCAGTGTCCTGCACTCCCCAATTTGTGAATCTGGACTATTAAAATACGATACTCTTATCCACGCATAGATGGCAGCTCGATAAAGCTACTTATTACAAGAAGTATAGCATTTTCCATATCTTACGATATGTGAAACAACCAAATAAATTAACTAGACCACATTCAGCGGTTCAAAATACAACCCAACTACAAACTAACTCCAATGCCCATTTCCTAACGAAATGCCTAGCTCCAATGTTCAGTAAAGTTTCTTTTTTTGTGGTTTTGAAACCATGCTAGTTGTAAATGGTTATAAAACAATATAGTTTTGCATTTTTGTTTTTTAAGCCTCATTAATTGTACCTTAATGGGTTCCAAACCCATAAAGGTACAAAATGTTTTTTACCGTAAACTTAGCGATTAATTGGATGGGCAAACTGGTGCCGTTTATAATACCGTAATTTTAGATGGATAATTCTATCAGTATATGATTTTATAAATGAGATAGAATGTGGTAAAATGTGAAACAATCACAGAAAGTTTTATTAGCAAAGCTTTCATTAGCAATTAGCAAAGCTTTTTGGTAAAATTTTTTATATTTTCTAATTTGAATGATTTTTTTTAGATCAATTGCTCTCAACCCATATGCCTTAAGATAAATTAGGAAATGTGCGAAGAGTTATTCAGTTAAATTGAATTTGCTTAGAATCATTACAATAAAAATTTAAAAAGGCTCTAAGTCTTTACTGCTATGCACTTATTGTAAATTACCTGAAATACGTCAGGCAGATTGAGCAATGAATGATGCATTTTTAAATTTTACTAAAGGTATCTGTAGCACTGCAATAAGACAAAAGAAAGTGTCAGACAGATTAAAAAATACTGAAAACTTATTCAATTAGTATGGCCCGTTACAAAAATAGCAATGTCTGTTGGCAAATGATCAAATTATTGAAATACCCTAAAACAAATTTAAGTTACCGGGGTAGAAGTTAAGAAAATTTAATATCTGGGTCACGGACTCGGCACTATAGAGCTTTATTTATTCTTATGCATTTTCACTGGTCCGTTTATGACTTCATTAAATTTTTCGTTAAGAAAAAGTTGATGAAGTGAATTTTTATTATAAAAAATATGAAGAATAAGTAGTGTTCACATTTATGATGTGACAATAACACAGACCAAATACGAAATATTCGTTGAGAAAAAGTTAATCAAGTGAATTTTAATAATAAAAATACAATATGAAGAATAAGTAGTGTTCACAATTATTATGTGACAATAACACTGACCTAATACGAAATATTTTAATCCGAAATTTTTTAAAATCATATGTTATGTTATCAGTTACTCAGTGTTACCAGGGTATTACTCTGGGCTTGAAATACGATGTAAAAAACCAAACAAACGGTATTTATTAAAAAAAGTTAAAAGTTTCTACATGAAAAAACAGGTTCAAAAAGTTCATCCTATAAATCAATTCACCTTTTTTTAATCATTACTGGTCCATTTATGACTTTACTGGATTTTTCGTTAAGAAAAAGTTAATGAAGGGAATTTTAATAGAAAAAATACAATGTGAAGAATGAGTAATGTTCACAAATTATTTTCAAATTTTCATGAATTTTTTAAAAAAAAAACCATTTTATCTTTTGCTACGTATTTAAGTTTTAGATAGTTCAAAGTTGATGGGTTTTTTTCTTTCTTTCGTTTATCACTTACGTGATTTTGAATTATTGTCTTATTCAATATATTAAGCAATTCTAGCGTTAGAATGGTTATTAATCAATGATTGATAAAAACAACCATTAATCTTGTATTATGATGCTTCCATTCTGTATTGATTACTGGAAAAATAATTTTTTGTAGCCTTAATCGAGTACGTAAGAAAGAGTACGATTATGAAAAACGTTGCGTTTAGTTTTCAAGAAAAGTTAAGCGATACGACATGATTAATGGATATTAACAACTTTATTTCAACTTTACTTACGGCAACTTATTTACTCCATTTAAATTTTTTTAATGGTTTTCATTAAATGATTTTTCTGACCAATTAAGAATGTGCTGACAATAATGAGAAACGGTTTTCGACCATTGTCCTTTAATGTTATTTCCAAATTATTATTCTTATTTTTTTTAATGGCGGGCACTTGGAACTATTGTCCATTGGCCACAGAAAGTGCCATAACTGCTAACTCTCTCTTCGTTACCCAGTGGGCACCTGTGGCGAAGCCATGGCGGTGGAGCAGCGTCGCCCACGTCACACAACCACAACCCGTTTATAGGGTGGGTCACATTCACATATTCACACCCAAAGGAGAAAGGACATAGAACACAGATAGAGAAAAAGAAACATCCATGCCTTGCCCGGGATTCGAACCCAGAACCTTTCTGATGCAAGGACAGTTCCCTGCCCCCTACACAGGCCGGTCGGCATTTCCAAATTATATAATAACAAAAATTATACAGAAAAAATATTATAAAAATATGTAACAAAATATCACATCATTGAAAGGTCTTAGAGTTCGCACTGGAAGTCTGGGGCCTTACACGTATCCTTTTACGCATACATCTTGAAATAGTTGACAATAAAAGGAAGCAATAGTACTTGGAATGCAAATGGTCTAAATACTTCACCTCAATATAATCAATACGAAATTAAATGGGTTGAAATTTTTTACCATTGAGACACAACTAAGAAAAAATGCACTTTCAAATGTTAAACATTTATAGAATTAGTGGCAACGCATTAAATTTAAAAAGTAGTTCATTTTTAATTTAATACGCTATGATGACTATTTTTGAATAGCAGCGTATAAAGGCCTTACTCATTTCTTTGGTATTATTGCAACTAAGATAGGTTTTTAAGTTCCATACGCTTATAAAACTTTATTTTGGCCAAAAACAAAAATAATTTTAAAAAAAATCATTACATTAATCTAAGAAGACAATGACAAATTACCCCGTTTCCAGTGATGGCTGGTTGATACGAATTCCGCACTCGACTCGCACCGACCACAGTGTTGACGTAAAATATCCTCCGTGATAGACGGATCATGGGTTAGAGTCCCCTTGCCGCCAGGCTAACCGTAGGAGGATTTCGAGGTTTTCATCGCCATGTAAGATAAATTCGTGTTAGTTCTATAAAAATAAGTTCTCCATCAAGACAAATTTGTCCCAATATATGTTACAGGAGTTCCCTTGTCTTCTGCATTGGGTTCAAAATTTCAAGGCTACAGAGTTGAACATTGGTAGTCGTAAATTCAAAAGTGACTGAGTGGTAGTGTTTCCACTCCCATGCCACAGGTTCTGGGTTCGATGCTCGGGCCGGGTGAGGTTGACTCAGCCTTTCATCCCTTCAGCGGGTCGATAAATGAGTATCAAGCATGCTTGGGAACTAAACACTGGGGGCTCCGCGTTCAGCTGACCACCTAACCGGAACATCTGCTCTTGCATCCCAGGTCAAGAAAATTGAGATTGGCACAGTAGGCCTTGGCCCTCTATGGGCTGTCGCGGCTCTGAGTTTAGTTTAGAACTAATAAATATAGTCTCGATGGATTGAAGACACGTTGTCATTTAAAAATATATGCATTAACTATTGAAAGATTTTTAAATCATGTAAAAATACATACATGTATTATATGGAAGACGCATGCTAAAATCATCCAACATGTGTTTTCATAAATCATGCACAAAAATGTAGACATACAAAGATGGATGCATGAATCACACAAAAATGTATGCAAGGACATCTACATAAACAATGTGAAGATTCATGCATTAAACATCCAAATTTTATATAAATTTGCTTGCATAAATAGAGCAAAAATCGATTAATAAATTATGCAAAGAAGTTGGGATAAAATATATAAAAATGCATGTGAAAAACAGGTGAAGATTCATGCATTAACCAGAAAAGGATGCTTACATAAGGAGTACAAAAATCGATTAATAAATTAGGTAAAGAAGTTAGGATAAAATATATAAAAATGTATGCCAAAAACAGGTGAAGATTCATGTATTAATTTGAAAAGGATGCTTACATAAATCAGATACAAAGTGTACGTATAAGCATATAAAGAATGATGCATTAATTATGCATATATGAGTACATAAATTATGTATACACATGCGTAAATCAAATGAAGATGATTACAGTCTAAAATACTCGTTTAAATTATATAAAGATGCTTGCATAAATCGTATGAAAGAATCTGTACACTAGACTTCGTTTATTAGATTCTTTTTACTTAACTTTCCAAGATAAAATTAATTTTTTTAAGCTTATTGTAAGCTCTTTTTATAAATTATAAGTAAGTTTAGTTATATTTAACCGAATAAAATGTGTTATTTTTCAAAACTTAGCTTTACTTTTCCTTTACTGTGACGCTCGGTGGCTGAGTGGTAGCGCTTCGCGCTCCTGTGCCACAGGTCCTAGGTTCGATCATCGGGCCGGGCACGGTTGACTCAGCCTTTCATCCCTTCAGTGGGTCGATAAATGAGTCGCGTGCTGTTGACCATCTAACCGGAACATCTGCTATGGCACCCCAGAGCCCAAGGTCAAGAAAACTGAGATGGGCACAGTCGGCCTTGGCCCTCTATGGGCTGTCACGTCACTGTGTTTAGTTTTTTTCCTTTACTGTATTAAATGGCCATCTCAATCGACATTCATGAGCAATGTTAGTTTAATTTCAAAAAAAAAATTTCTTCATATTTTGTTCTCAATATTCTATTATTTTTTCGCAAAATACATTGAGAACAAGTTTCAGATTTTTAAAATCTGCGTAAGCATTTCTTCTATCTCTATTCTTAGTATTTTTGTTTCGATTTGAAACAAGTAATATAAGAAAAATTTTTTTAAAGTCAATTCCTATTTTTAAATTTTATTTAGTAAAAATTTTATTTTAGTTACTATTTATTAAATAATTAAAAAAAATTCTCTAAACTTAATTCTAAATCTAATCTAAAATTAATTAATTAAATTTTAATGAAGTAATATTTGAAAAAACAATATTAGCATCAAGTATCATCCTCAGCAAGTTTGAAAAAATGTATTTGAACATGAGTGAATGAATAAAAAGTATATTTTATTAACGATTGAAAATGTGAGCAAGATATAAGGAGAGTGTTAGCTCATTGTAGGAATTGAAAAACTGTGGCCATCTATTCTAGACTTACTCTATGTTTTTTATTGCTAAATCTAATCTGCGTAAGCACTATTCTATGTTTTTTATTGCTAAACTTTTCCTGTTGATGTAACAAATAGTAAAAAAAAACTCATTTTAAAATTAATCGATTTATATCAATTGATCAAAAATAAAATAAAAGGTGTATTGAACACAATAGGTTTTGAAGGTAGGTAATCAATTGCAGTTATGATTATAGGTTCCTTACGGGTGTAAAAAATGATTAAAACGGGTTAATTGATGATAACTTATCACTGGGATAATCAATCAAAAATAAAATCGCTTTACTGTTTTAAAAATACAATTTGAAAACATTGCGCAGCAATTGTTGATTAATTGGGCAATGGACATTAATTGATGATTATATTGTGCAGCAAATACGATTTGAAAAGAAAAATAGTAATTGTATTTTTTTAGTACTGTGATCAGATCATTCAGTATATTATCTATAATGGTAAGTAATGAGTTTTAATATGTGTACAAATTATTTAAGAAATGTTTTAAAAGTAGTAGTATATTATCTATTCGGAGACATTTCAGAAGTAATGTACTCTGAAGTATATATTGTTTAAATATGTAAAAACATTTAAAGATATTTCAAATCTAATCTACTTTGGTAAATTACCTATTGAAGGATGTTTCAAAAGTAATCTACTATGCTTCAAAAGTAATATTTCAAAGTAATGAGATACATTATATATTTAGAAGTATTTCTACTTTGGTATGTAATATATATTGCTTAAAATATATATTGCTTTGAAATATATATTGCTTAAATATATAAAAACATGTAAAGATATTTCAAATCTTATCTACTTTGGTAAATTATCTATTGAAGGATGTTTCAAAAGTAATCTACTATGCTTCAAATGTTATACTTCAAAGTAATGAGATATATTATCTATTTATAAGTATTTCGACTTTGGTATATGTATTATTCGTCAAAAGTAATTTTCATATAACATTTCATCAAGTACATTTCAAATGTATTGTACTTAGGTATATTATTCATTGTGAGGTATTTTGTGCAAGTAATGTACTTTGGTACAGAGGGTTATTTCAAAAGTAATGCTCTTTGGTATATTATCTATTGAATTATATTTCAGAAGTAATGCTTTGGTATATTATGTAACGAATGATATTTCAGAACTAATGCTCTCTGGTATATTATCTATTGAATTATATTTCAGACGTAATGCTTTGGTATATTATGTATCGAATGATATTTCAGAACTAATGCTCTTCGGTATATTAACTATTGAATATTTCAGAAGTGATGCTCTTTGGTATATTATCTATTGAATGATATTTCAGAAGTAATGCTCTTCGGTATATTAACTATTGAATGTTTCAGAAGTAATGCTCTTTGGTATATTATCTATTGAATGATATTTCAGCAGTAAATTTAGGTCGGTACATATATTATCCCGAGTAAGATAACTTAAGTCTAATGTACTTTAAATCTTTTTCATTGAGAACTATTTCATATATTGTCAATTGATGGACAATTCATTATTAATGTATTTTGGAGTATGAATTATCCATTGATAGATATTTCAGCAGTAAATGTAGGTCGGTACATATATTATCCAGAGTAAGATAACTTAAGTCTAATGTACTTTAAATCTTTTTCATTGAGAGCTATTTCATATATTGTCAATTGATGGACAATTCATTATTAATGTATTTTGGTGTACGAATTATCCATTGATAGATATTTCAAATGTAATGTACCATGATTTATCATTCATTGAGAAATAGTTTAGAAATATGGATGTTGGAATTATTGAAAAATTTGTTTAAAAAGTACAATTATTATACTTTGACGTTTTATTAACTGAGAGATATTTTAAAAGTAATCTATTTTGGTATAAGATATTATCCAGTGAGAAGTGTTTCAAAATGAAAGTTTAATTATGCATTATCTATTAAGAGATATTTCACTAGTAAAATAAATTAATAAATGGAATATTCATTGAAAAGTATTTCAGTTATAATGTACTTTGCATATTATCCAATTATTTGCATATTATGTATTATCCATTTCAAAAGTTATGTACTAATCACTAAAATATATATTATACATTTAAGGATATTTCAAAAGTAAGTAACGCAAATGCGGGTTAGTTCCATCATAAAGTCCTCCACGAAAGCAAATTTCTCCTTATTCTTGATCCAGGAGTTTCCTTGTTTTCTCCATTGTGTTCAAAATTGCAAGGCTATGGAGTTGAACATTGGTTTTTAGAGTTTTTATATATGGTATATATATGTCCTTTCTGTTTAAAAAAAATAAATAATAATAATAATTACTGGAATTTGATAACTTTAGTACTGTTGTGCCAGCCATAATTATATTCTGAGTTACAAACATCCTATATTTTCCATGTGAAATTGTTTCCTTTTATTAACTTTGCATCCCTACTGAAGATGCGACATCAATATCTCTTCTGATTGTTACTGTTTATTTTCTTTGTAATGTTTGTTTCCTTAGTTTATTCCTAAGTAGCACTGTTCTCTGGATTTCATATTTAATATTCCACCTATTTGTTAAAACTCTAATTTGAAAATTTTGAATATGTTTGCTCATGTAATTGAACTGTTACGCTCACTTCGAACTTTCGGAATGTCCCCGGATGCCCCCTTACGGGGGCAGGACGGGCTTAAGCTTGTTATTGGTAGTCGTAAACCCAAAAATTGGATCAGCTGTTCAACGACGGTTATAAAATAAAATATTACTAAATTAAAATTGAAATTAAATAATATAAAATTAAGTGGAGCAACATTAAAATATTTAATTCAAACTGAAATTTTATAGAACTGTTCAAAACATGTGGAATAATAATATTTTAAAATTATTATTTGAAACTGAATTATTTTGTAGTGATGTTTAGATTTCTGTTAATATAACTGAAAAATTAATTTATTGATTTACCTGTCAAGTAAATAAATACGTTTAATTCCTTGTTTTCAAAATATGCATGGTTTTACTAAGCCTTCTGAGTAAGTGCGCTAATGAAATTATTTCAGGATGTATAATTACGCAATTAACAGCTGAATCTGACAAGAAATAGTTTTTTAGTGGATCTAACCCCATAATGATAAAAAAAAGAAATGTCACATCTTTTTTGGTATTAATAGCGTTTTAACAATTAGAAGAGTTAATCCACTGAAATAAACACTTCCTTATTTTTCAAATAATTAGCAGAACTAGTTGTAACTAATGAAAAATCTTATTTAAATATCGTTAGGTATGCTCAATTAAATTTCAGCAGTAGGTGTTTCAGGGAGTGAATCAATGCTTATAGGTTCTTTTTATTATCGATGTATAGCATAAGTATCCGGAATGATTAATGATAACTTATCACTGGAATTATCAATCAAATATAAAATTGATTTATCTGTGAAATTATGCTACAAACTCAACATTTAAGCATCAATCATTTTTTTTTAAATATAGGTTTTGTAATGATTAGTATATTATCGATTGAAGAACAACTTAAAAATAATGTACTTTGGGATATGTATTATGCACAGGGGAATATTTATAAAGTACATTAAAGTACATGTATAGGGGAATGTTTCAGAAATATTGTTCTTTGGTATAAGCATTATCCGCAGGGAAATATTTCAAAAACATTATTATTTTTTTATATATCGTGGAATATTTCAGAAATATTGTGTGTGTATTATTCTCAGGGGGATATTTCAAAAGTTTTGCAATTCGTTGTATGCATTATTCATAGACGGAATATTTCAAAAGTACTATTATTTTTAATATATAACGAGAAATATTTGAGAAATATAGTGTGAGTATTATTCTCAAGGGAATATTTGAAAAGTTTTGCACTTCGGTGTATGTATTATTCATAGACGGAATATTTCAGAAATATTATTATTTTTTATATATAAGTATTATCCACAGGGAAATATTTCAAAAACATTATTATTTTTTTATATATCGTGGAATATTTCAGAAATATTGTGTGTGTATTANGCAATGATTTGCTTTAATAAGAATTAGATAAGGTTCAGGTAGTGAATCAATACTATAATGGTAATAGGTTTTTTTTTTATCGATGATTAATGATTATTATTCAGAATGATTAATGACTTATCACTGGAATTATCAATCAAATATAAAATTGCTTCATCTGAGAAACTATGCTACAAACTCAACATCATTTTCTTTATTATTGGTTTCGGATTGATTATTACATTATCGATTGAAGAATAATTTAAAAGTAATATACTCTGGATATGTATTATGCAACAGGGGAATTTTTATAAAGTCGAGTACTTTAGTATATCTACGGAGGAATGTTTCATAAATATTGTTCTTTGGTATAAGCATTATCAGCAGGGAAATATTTTAAAAACATTATAATTTTTTTTATATAGCAGGAGTATTTCAGAAATATTGTGTGTGTATTAAGCTCAAGAGAATATTTCAGAAGTTTTGCACTTCGGTGTATGTATTATTCATAGACGGAATATTTCAAAAGTACTATTATTTTTTTTATATAACGAGGAATATTTGAGAAATATAGTCTGTGTATTATTCTCAAGCGAAAATTTGAAAAGTTTTGCACTTCTGTGTATGTATTATTCATAGACGGAATATTTCAAAAGTACTATTATTTTATTATATAACGAGGAATATTTGAGAAATATAGTCTTTGTATTATTCTCAAGCGAAAATTTGAAAAGTTTTGCACTTCGGTGAATGTATTATTCATAGACGGAATATTTCAAAAGTACTATTATTTTTTTATGTAACGAGAAATATTTTAGAAATAATATGTGCGTATTATCCGGATGGGAATACTTCAAAAGTAAGGTACTTCGATAGGATGATCTATCAAAAGAATTTTAAAAAAGTTATATACTTTGTTACAAGTTTTATTTAGTGAAAGATAATTAAAAAGTAATGTATGAAGCATTTTGGAAAATTTTTCCATTGAAAAATATTTCTATATACTTTATGTGATGCTTAAGCTATTCATTATTCATAGTTTGACTTCATAAGCATTAAAAAAATTAATTACTTTTAAAAATGTTTGGAGCATTGGCCTACATGTTTCACAGTGTTAATTAATCATTTTTAATGTTACGTTAAAATTCAAAATATATGCTTAGATTAGAAAACATGTAGCAATTACATTATGCAGTTAATAAAAAATATAACCTAAAAATCATAAATAACTTCAATTGATTAACAAAAAGTATGCTTTATTTTTAGAAGCGTCTTCAAGTTTTGTTAACAAGACTTTTTTTCTTGCATCCAGACAGCGAACAGCCTTTAGTCAATTGCTGAGAAAATACGATAAGAAAGATACGGAATATAAATATAGAAAAGAACGCCGTACAGAATAAGATTCAATTCGAGTATTTATATAACAAAAAAGAAACAAATAAACAGATCGTAATTGTTATATCAATTGCCCTCTCGATCACTTTCACTCGGCAAAACGAGTTTTCCAAATTACAACAGCTCCACCCTTCCACTAGCTTCTCGGAGTTAAAAATAGAATAAAAAAATAAATCGAATATAAAAATCGTTTGGAGTTCGAATTGACCTCGTTATCGAATGCAACATGGAAGAAAGTGAGATGAACGAAAGGAATCAACCACATAATACTTTTCGAAGAAGAAGAAAAAAAACTTGCAAAAGATTTCCGAAGTTCTAAATTGGAACACAAGGCGTTAGAGAAACGTGCTGTTTAATCGAACATTTTTCTTGTTGTAATTGTTTCCCCGATCAACTGCCGATCTTGTAAGAGAGGGAATACTGAGAAAAAGGAGTGGTTTTTCCGTGAAAGACATGTTTTGACGCGAAAATGTATGTAATTAATGAAGGGGGATGCTGTAATCTGTTTTGGTCAAAATGAAGACATTAGGGTCTGATGAAATGATGAAATGTAAAAACATACAGTTATGATTTGTTACGTAATCATGATGATTAATGAATTTGAAGGAAAAGGGAGCTGGGAGGACAAGCTTATATTAGATGCCTTAATTATGGACGGCCTCATTCCAATTTTAACTAGCATTGACTTTATTAAAAAATTTAGTGAAAGTATAAAATACCATATGGTTTATTTTATCCCAATCCAAACAATACATAAATATAATTTAATGTTAATTTAAAATATATTTTAAGTTTAGCTCAATTTAAATCTAGTTTGTATGTGGATTAAATTTAGGCTTAATTTAATGTGCATTTACGAAAATGTTACAGAATAAGAACTTTTTTTTTACAAAAATTTGAAGAGATTATAACTAGTACAGAATATATATATAGAGAGAGGTCGTGATGGCTCAGGGGATAGAGCGTTCGCCTTCCAATGAGGCGAACCGGGTTTGAATCCCAGTCGATACGAATTCCGCATCCGTCTTGCACCGACCACAGTGCTGACGTGAAATATCCTCAGTGGTAGACGGATCATGGGTTAGAGTTCCCTTGCCGTCAGGCTAACAGTGGGAGGTTCTCGTGCTCTTCCTCTCCATGTAACGCAAATGCAGGTTAGCTCCATTAAAAAAAGTCCTCCACGAAGGCAAAATTTCTCCTAATACTCGATTCAGAAGTTCCCTTGTCTTCTGGATTGGGTTCAAAATTACAAGGATACGGAGTTTAACATTCGTAGTCGCAATCCCATTATATTGGATCGGATGCTCAACGACGGTAATAAAATATAAAAAATAATATATATACATAATCCTTATTTCGTGTAGTAAATATATTTTCTGTGGGATGTTTATTATATTTCGGTGTTTTTCAATATTTGGCTGATAGTGATGATTCATTGCATCAAACGCTTTGAATCAAACCTTACCAAAATTGGAAGCTTTACAGTTGATACTTGAAACATATAAAAGTAATAGCACACAAAAATACTGTCAGTATTTCTCATTGCTAAATACTAAGTTTAGCAAAGCAATGATTTGCTTTAATAAGAATTAGATAATTAATAGAATAATTAAAGCGATCAATGCTAAAATAGGGTATGTTACAACTCTGCATTTGCGAGAAAAACCAAAAAAAATCTGTGTAAATTGTTTCCAAATTGTTGGATTCTCTTCTTTAGGTAGTCTAGAAAGTTACTGGGTACTTGATAATTGGTGATTAATATTCTAAAACCAACCAAAAACACTTATTTTCGTAAAACTGTAACATACTTCTTTTAACGTTGACCGCTTCGATTGATAATAACGCAACTTGGAATTTTAAATAAACCTGTACGTAAACGTACTCTTAAAAATACAATGAATAGATGAAAAATTTATTACAAATAGCATTTTCAATTAATAACATAAGTCACGATAACTGCAAAGGCCACAAATTTTAACTCGCTGCAGACCATCCGTGAGAACCAGCACAAAGTTTTCAAACAATAAAATAATGATTGTTCTTTATTTTATAACCGTGGTAGAACAGATGAACCAATTTTTGGGTTTACGACTACTAAATTTCAACTCCGCAGCCTTGTATTTTTGAACCAGAAGACAAGGGAACTCCTGGATAAAATATTGAGAGAAATTTGCCTTCGTGGAGGATTTCCGATGGAACTCACTTGCGTTACATGGAGAGGAAGACCACGAGAACCTTCCACGGTCAGCCAGACGGCATAGGGACTCTAACCCATGATCTGCCTACCACTGAGGATATTTTACGTTGGCCCTGTCGTCGGTGCAAGCCGGATGCGAATTCGTATCGACCAGCCTTCGCTGGGATTCGAACCCGGTTCACCTCATTAGAAGGCGAACGCTTTAACCCCTGAGCCATTGCTGCTCAAATAAATAATGATTATTGTAAATTTTAAAAAAGTAATTCACACAAGTTGTGAATGTATCTTTTAATCTAATAAATTCCTATTTATGACAATTCATTTATGACAATTGAACTATGACATTTATTATCAAAGTTAAGTAATATAACTTTTGAAAGAACTATTTAAAAAATATACTAATGCATGCACTTTTATTTATTTGATTATGTTCAGTAAATGTAGCAAAACATTGAGTTCTCAATTAAGTACTAATTATAAAAGTCTAGCGCGGAAATCCAATTAACCATTTGTTTACGATAAAAGTTTAATTCATTGAAATAAGTCAACACTAATTCCCCCTTGTCGGTCATCTTTAATCATTGAACTCATTAATTATTTATTTAATTTCACGGATTATGCATCCTATTTGGCGACAGTTCACCCACATAAATTTCGATCTCGAATACCAATCAAAATCGCCAAACATGCAAAAAACAACGGTAATTCCACAAGAGATGGACGGGTGAAAGACCGAGTTTACGCTGCAGGCTACCACGGGCGGACGCCAAATGACCCATTTTTCTTGGACCCAGCCTACGTAACGCTCTACATGGGCGCCCAGGAATCGGAAGAAAAATGAGATAAGCAAATAAGAAGAAAAAAATATACAGACTAACTTGATTTGAAAAGAAAAAAAAAGAAAGAAGAAATTACATCATCTGAGAAGAACAGCGTTTCGCACGCTGGGGTTTCGGTGAAAGTGACTGATGGTTGGGATTTTTCTATTTTAAGGGACAAAACATGCCAACTTTGTTTCGGTAGGAGATTGGTTTTGAGTGACAGTGTTTAGATTAAGACATTTTGAAGAGTCTGAGGGGGGGGGGGGAAGTTAATACATATGGACAGAATTACTTTGAAAAAATCCAATTATATGATGTTATGCACAAGATGAAAATGGTATAATATTTAGTTTTTTTTTTTACTTGATAACAAAATTAATCGATTTGCACTGCAGATGCGCTGGAAACATCACAAAAGGGATTAACTTACAATACCAGTCTCTTATAATCATTTCAGCAAAGAGTTTATTTTCAATCTCAAAATTGGATATTATTTTTAAAAGAATTGAAAAGTTTCATTCGGCTAATAAAAACCACGCATAAATTTACGGAAACTTCTGAACTAGGGCTCTCAAATTTTTAAACACTAGACCAGTGTATATAACTTTTGTGTACCCTTTCTAAATTTTTCGTAACGCTGTGTACCACTAATAAAAAAATGAATGCATATTTTACAATTAAAAAATTGCACAAAAGTTAAAAGTCACAAGTGGCTGTTAACTCTGCAAAAAATAGCCAATAGAAAAGTACATAATCGTAAATTTTCATGGCTAGCCTTGTTTTAAAATAAAACATTTTGAAATTTTCGTTTGTTTCAAGATAGTTCGCACAAGAACTCGTGCCCCCGCTAAACTGTTCCCGTACCCCTGGGAGTACGCGTACCACACTTTGGGAAACACTGCACTAGACTATTTACCATTTCTTCTTTTTTTTTGTGTAAATCTTTCTATAAAAAACTTCCCGCAATAACCCGTTGTGGACCAGGGCGTCATGAAAGCTAAAACTCTACAATTTCATGACCAACGAAATCTTTTTATAAATCATTTAAAAAAGCATTTAGGATTTTGAGTTTTCTCATTCGAACGGTCTAAAAGAAAGTGAAACTGATGATAAAATTTCGACAGAAAAAAGGCGTTTATGTGTAACAATGTCTTTCATACTCACAGGCACAATAAATTCTGCAATTATGAACCGATCAAATGACATAGCAATTAATAAACCGATGCAACAATTTCAAGAGACTTCTACTTGTAACAACGTCTTTCATATACTGAAGTACAATGAATTCTCTAACTTTCAAGCGATCTAGTTACAGCAATTATGGTAAGCGTTTATTTGTAATAATGATTTTTATACTCACAGACAATAAATTCTCTAATTTTAAACCGATATAGGTTAAAAACGCGTGCAAAGAGTAGTTAAACATAATATGGCTGAATGTACAAAATAAATAAAAAATTAAAACATATGTGTAAGTTTTTTTAAAATTTTATTTAATAGTTGTCTAACCAGCAAGGTGTCTATTGTGTAACAAAGCATCTTTCACAGAAAAGCTTTCTTAACAACAAAAAGAAAAAGCGTTTTATTTCACAGTTGTCCAACGAAAATACAAGGTATCATACACGGAATAATTTTTTACTACAAAAAAAGTGCTTTATTTTACAGTTGTCCAACAAAAATACTAAGTATCATACACGGAATAATTTTTTATTACAAAAGGAAAAAGTGTTTTATTTCATAGTTGTCCAACAAAAATACTAAGTGTCATACACGGAATAATTTTTTACTACAAAAAGGAAAAGTGTTTTATTTCACAGTTGTCCAACAAAAATACTAAGTATCATACACAGATTAGCTTTTTTACAACAAAAAGAAAAATGTGTTTTATTTCACAGTTGTCCAACGGAAATACAAAGTATCATACACAGAATAGCTTTTTTACAACAAAAAGAAAAAAGTGTTTTATTTCACAGTTGCGCAACGAAAATACAAAGTATAATACACGGAATAATTTTTTACTACAAAAAAGTGTTTTATTTACAGTTGTCCAACGAAAATATAAAGTATCATACACAGAGTACTTTTTTTACATTAAAAAGAAAAAAGTGTTTTATATCACAGTTGTCCAACGAAAATACAAAGCATCATACACGGAATAATTTTTTTACAACAAAAAGAAAAAAAGTGTTTTATTTCACAGTTGTCCAACGAAAATATAAAGTATCATACACAGAGTAATTTTTTTACAACAAAAAGAAAAAAGTGTTTTATTTCACAGTTGTTCAACGAAAATACAAAGCATCATACTCAAAATAATTTTTTTTTGCAACAAAAAGAAAAGAATCTTTTATTTCACAGTTGTCCAATGAAATTACAAAGTATCATACACAGAATAGCTTTTTTACAGCAAAAAGGAAAAAGTGCTTTATTTCACAGTTGTCCAACAAAAATATAAAGTATCATACGCAGAGTAATCTTTTTACAACAAAAAGAAAAAAGTGTTTTATTTTACAGTTGTTAAACGAAAATACAACGTATCATACACAAAACAATTTTTTTTAACCAAAAGAAAGGAATCCTTTATTTCACAGTTGTCCAATGAAAATACAAAGTATCATACACAAAATAGCTTTTTTACAGCAAAAGGAAAAAGTGTTTTATTTCACAGTAGTCCAACAAAAATATAAAGTATCATGCACAGTGTAATTTTTTTACAACAAAAAGAAAAAAGTGTTTTATTTCACAGTTGTTCAACGAAAATACAAAGTATCATACACAAAATAAATTTTTTTACAACAAAAAGAAAAAAGTGTTTTATTTTACAGTTGTTCAACGAAAATACAAAGTATCATACATAGAATAGCTTTTTTACATCAAAAAGGAAAAAGTGTTTTATTTCACAGTTGTCCAACAAAAAAATAAAGTATCATACACAGAGTAATTTTTTTACAACAAAAAGAAAAAAGTGTTTTATTTCACAGTTGCGCAACGAAAATACAAAGTATAATACACGGAATAATTTTTTACTACAAAAAGAAAAAAGTGCTTTATTTTACAATTGTCCAACGAAAATACAAAGTATCATACGCGGAATAATTTTATTACAACAAAAAGGAAAAAGTGTTTTATTTCACAATTGTCCAACGAAAATACAAAGTATCATACACGGAATAATTTTATTACAACAAAAAGAAAAAAGTGTTTTATTTCACAATTGTCCAACAAAAATACTAAGTATCATACACAGAATGATTTTTTTACAACAAAAAAAGTGCTTTATTTCCCAGTTGTCCAACGAAAATACAAAATATCATACACAGAATAATTTTTTTTACAACAAAAAGAAAAAAGTGTTTTATTTCACAGTTGTGCAACGAAAATACAAAGTATAATACACGGAATAATTTTTTACTACAAAAAGAAAAAAGTGCTTTATTTTACAATTGTCCAACGAAAATACAAAGTTTCATACGCGGAATAATTTTATTACAACAAAAAGAAAAAAGTGTTTTATTTCACAATTGTCCAACGAAAATACAAAGTATCATACACGGAATAATTTTTCACTACAAAAAGAAAAAGTGTTTTATTTCACAGTTGTCCAACGAAAATACAAAATATCATACACAGAGTAATTTTTTTTACAACAAAAAGAAAAAAGTGTTTTATTTCACAGTTGCGCAACGAAAATACAAAGTATCCTGCACGGAAAAAATGTTTACTACAAAAGGAAATGTTTTATTTCATAATTGTCTGAAGAAAGTTCACCCAGAATAGTTTTCTTAACAACAAAGAACAAAAGTGTTTTACTTTACAATTGTTTATCGAAAATACAAAATTTATTACATAGAATAGCTTTCTTTGCAACAGATAAATAATTGTCCGAATAAATTTCTTGACGATAACTATAATAATAATATATGTAGCTCCTTAAGAGGTCATTTCATTGCTATTATACGTTATTCAAAAACGAAACTCCATTATTTTATAAGCAACAACAAATGAATGACTCTTGATTGTGTCTCCGTAATTGATTTTTCCAGTTATTAATATGTCATTTTCCGTTATTCATGAAATATCTAATTTATGTATTTTTAAACTCACAATTGTTCGCTGTAAATCATTCCACGTTTGTATCAACTAAGCAATTTCACGGCATTATTGTTGTGTAGACCTCTTAAATTGTGTTTAACCTACATTTAATTATAATGACAAATTTTTTTTTGATACTCGCTTTCTTTTAAATATCGATAATTCAATTGCCATTTAACAATAATAAATTGCTTAAGTAATTTTTATTTAAGGAAAAAATTTTTTGACAGGGAGAAATATATTGATTAGAAAATAAATATTGGAAATTTTTTTAAACTTTATATATAAGTTTAAAGTAAACATTTTGCACTTTATCATTTAAAAGTGTTATAAAGCATTTTAAGGTTTACCTGTCGTAGATGATTAACATTATTTAACTCGTAACATTATTAACTGGCATTAATGACAATCGTAACACTAATAACATTATTAACTGGCATTAATGGCAATCGTAACACTATTAACATTATTAACTGGCATTAATGACAATCGTAACACTATTAACAGGCATTAATGACAATAGTAACACTATTAACTGGCATTAATGGCAATCGTAACACTATTAACATTATTAACTGGCATTAATGACAATCGTAACACTGTTAACATTATTAACTGTCATTAATGACAATCGTAACACTATTAACATTATTAACTGGCATTAATGACAATCGTAACATTATTAACGTTATTAACTGACATTAATGACAATTGCTAAATTTTAAACATTTAAGAGTTTCGAGCATTTACCGTGGAAAAAAATTGTACTTGGGTATAATTTTATTCTACATGTCACTCTTTTAATCATAATTTTCATGTTCTAATTCATTGATAAATTAATCATTAAAAATTGTTAACAATTTCGAAAATTAGTTTGTATGGAATTGCTTTTGAGTGAATGCATTTCACGTATTGTGCGCAAAATAGAAAACGGACCACCCTGAATAACTTTTTATCTAATGATTCTACCGTTCACGTTCTAGGACTCAATCTTTATAGTTCGAAGGAGTGACCTCAAATATGCTAATTTACCCGTGCTGACGATAATTTAAGTAACGAAACTAGACACAAAAAAGTACTTTCCCTGAATAAACAAACCGCTTTCTCGACGGATTCAGATTTCTGACCTCCACAATATAGGGGGTAGCTGCAATCTGGGAAATATGGTCCCAACTGTTTAGTCAAGAGATCGGTCTAAAGTTCGGACCTTTAATGTTAATTTTACTTTATGTGTATTTTACCATATCTCGAAGACTTATAAAACGAATTAAAAAATTCTTGCAGACAATTATAAAAATCGTTTATTCAAAGAGGATCCCATGAAAAGTATAGGCTTAAGTAAATATTTATTATTTTTTTGTCTTTTTATTTCATAATAGTCGTAAAAAGTTTGAATTATAAAGTATACGATAATTTAAATCGTTTTGACGAATGCAATTTTCAATGATACAATTTAAAATTTGTCCGAAATGGGTCGAATATTTCTTGAGAAATCAAACGTTGAAAAAGTCGTATTTTTTAAATTTGATTTCCCAGGAACTATTAGACCGATTCGACACGAATTTTGTATTTCGCCATTTAAAATTTCTTTCTTTAAAATGATGTAAAAATTTGTATTCCTTACAATTCAAAATATTTTCAACTACTTTTAAATAAAAAGATAAAAAATAATAAATATTTATTGAAAGTTATTCTTTGCATCGTTTTTTTATTCCTCTAATTGCACTGTTTGGTTGCATGATTGTTAGTCGTAATCACTTACTTTTGAAATCGTGAGGTTTTTGTTGCAATTATTAAAAATAAATATTAATTATTTAGAAAAATCCCTAAGTAGTAAAAGATTTTTACAAAAATAATGATTAGACAATTTCAAAAGACCGAATCTATTTACAGAAATCTGTACAGCATTCATTAATCTAAAAAAATCATAAACTGAACTGTACCCGGCATTTTTTGCTTCCTTAACTTAGAATACAATTATACCTAAAGGAACATAAGTAAATACCATATTACACAAATATTTCAAATTAAATTATTACTTTTTACTCTTATGAAAGACATAAATAGAATTTATGTAATATTTCTACAGTATAACGACATAAAGACCGTCAACTCTTTTGTAAAAATGCTCTACATTTTCTTTTTTTGCGAAATACCATCGGAGATAAACACTTTCTTTAATACATTGTGAGTGTTCTAATTTTTATGACAGATATTAGTCGTATTGAAACGGATCTAGACATTTTTTGAGTATCAATTTTACTACCAATTTCTTCCTCAATTTGAAAAAAAAAACATTTCGGCTCTTTTTTTTTAAAAAAAAATTTCCCTTTATAAAAAGTAAAAATAAGAAGGAAATAATGTAGAAAAATACTGATTATTCAAAGTTTATCAGGGAATACGTATCTCGAAAACAAGGATTTGTTTAGAAAATTTAGGTTTATTACAGTAAAGGCTCTTTTCCAAGCTTTTATTTTCTTTAAATTTATTAAGCTTATTTACTTTTGTCACGATACTACTTTCACTTCCAGCAAAAAATATCAATTTATAATAGTTAGGTTTTAAGAAGTGTTTATTACCTGTAGTTTGCTAATCTTTTGGTTTGCAGCTCGTTAATTTTCAAATCCGTAATTTGTTTGCCTTTCGTTTTGCGACTCAATCTGTTTTAATTCCGCAATTTGTTAGTCTTTTGTTATGCAGCTCGTTAATTTTTAATCTCGTAATTCGCTTATCTCTTTAGTTAAAAGATTCTTTTTTTGTTCTAACTTCTTTATTCAATCCAACCAAATAATCAAAACTAATCACAAAATTAAATTTATACATAGAAAAGGTTTGGATGAATGAGGTTATCACTGCATTATGTCTGAATACTAAATTTTAACGTGTTTTATGATAATAATTGATTTTGAAAGTATTTATTTAACGTTCTATAGGCTTAGCTATTAAAATTAAATCCTCGAGGAATCTGAAGAAAAAAATTCAAAACTCCAAGCATTCAAAAAATATGTATTTAAGTAGTTCTTCTATTTTTTACATATTCGCATATATTTTATTAATAATCAATGCATGATAAGTTTATATAATTAAACTGTCTTGATACCGAGCATTCTAACTGCAGTTATTATCTGGAGAAAAAAATTCAAAATTCCAAGCATTCAAAAAATAAGTTTTTAAGTAGTTCTTCTATTTTTTACATATTCGCATATATTTTATTAATAATCAATGCATGATAAGTTTATATAATTAAACTGTCTTGATGCAGAACATTCTAACTGCAGTTTTCAGAAAAATTAGCTAAACGTATGATCGTATCTTGATTTTCTCAGCTTTAAAAAGAACCATACGTTTGTTAAAAATTTTATATGATCAAAATTTTTTAAAAGAAAAATTCTATTAACATTCTGTTTACAGCAAATTGTTCTCAATTTCGTTTATTAGAAAGCCATTAGAACGTTTTTGAATTAAGAATACTCATAAGTATCATATCATAACGCATAATATGCTTGAGCGTATGCCTTTTTATGACATAGTATATGGTATAATTTTGAAATTATACAAATTGATTTATATTTTCCTATATGATCGGTTTCCATCATGATTTGAAGAATATATAGAATTTATATAAATAAGTACACCTTTAGAAATTTCACGGAAAAAATGGTTCAATGACGATTTATTTAACTGCTATTATACTATAATCAAACAAAACAGTCAAATAACTATAAATCAGATAGTAACCAAACCGTAATCTGTGAAAAGAAGAACAGTTTGCTAACTGCTTTCACTTAATACGGTTAAACAACAAGGATTTTATCGCAAAAACTAAGCCCACTAAGCTAAAACTAAGCTACTTAGTTCCTAACAACTACTTACATGTTATAGCCGAGGCTAATTTGTCTGTCTCATGACCGACAGTACTAGGGTTCGAGTCCCGGCTTCGACAACGCAATATTTCCTCCATTCCCTTCAACGCATGAAGAGTTTCCAGACGAGCGATAAATTCTCACTTGGGCCGGATCACGCTATTGGTTGAAAATGACATCACTGTTTGGGGAAGGGACATGCTGTGTATTTTGGCGACAGATCTTGACTTGGCGACAGATTTTATATTTAGTTTTCAAATGCGATCTATTTACACGTGGTATTAATGTTGAGTAATAAAGACAATATTCACATGTTGCACAGTTTTATGGTAATTTTTTATTAGAATCTAAGTAAGTGAAATTAAACTATACTGCTTTTACGTCATTGGCAACTGGGGCTGTTCTAGAAATGCAGGGGGGGGGGGCTAGCCCAGAATTTTAGTCATTACTTTAAACTAAATTTACGTGTTGCTTAATTATGAAGTTTTTAAAATTATTCATAACGCAACTAAATTACGATGTATGAGTAAATTTGAGCTTATGTTTATTTCAATTTTTGTTACTTCATAACTGCAAAAGATAATTCTTATGGAAAAACAAACAAACGANTATGCTACGCAAAGTGGCGTGCCTGCATGTTTGTTTAGCAAAAAAAAAAACAGCTTCGTTAAAAGTGATCAATTCTTTATATGCAATGTAAAATGGCGCGCCTGCGTGCTTCTTTAGAAGAGAAAAATGCTTCGTTAAAAATGATTGATTCTTTATATGCTACGCAAAGTGGCGTGCCTGCATGTTTGTTTAGCAAAAAAAAAAACAGCTTCGTTAAAAGTGATCAATTCTTTATATGCAATGTAAAATGGCGCGCCTGCGTGCTTCTTTAGAAGAGAAAAATGCTTCGTTAAAAATGATTGATTCTTTATATGCTACGCAAAGTGGCGTGCCTGCATGTTTGTTTAGCAAAAAAAAAAACAGCTTCGTTAAAAGTGATCAATTCTTTATATGCAATGTAAAATGGCGCGCCTGCGTGCTTCTTTAGAAGAGAAAAATGCTTCGTTAAAAATGATTGATTCTTTATATGCTACGCAAAGTGGCGTGCCTGCATGTTTGTTTAGCAAAAAAAAAAACAGCTTCGTTAAAAGTGATCAATTCTTTATATGCAATGTAAAATGGCGCGCCTGCGTGCTTCTTTAGAAGAGAAAAATGCTTCGTTAAAAATGATTGATTCTTTATATGCTACGCAAAGTGGCGTGCCTGCATGTTTGTTTAGCAAAAAAAAAAACAGCTTCGTTAAAAGTGATCAATTCTTTATATGCAATGTAAAATGGCGCGCCTGCGTGCTTCTTTAGAAGAGAAAAATGCTTCGTTAAAAATGATTGATTCTTTATATGCTACGCAAAGTGGCGTGCCTGCATGTTTGTTTAGCAAAAAAAAAAACAGCTTCGTTAAAAGTGATCAATTCTTTATATGCAATGTAAAATGGCGCGCCTGCGTGCTTCTTTAGAAGAGAAAAATGCTTCGTTAAAAATGATTGATTCTTTATATGCTACGCAAAGTGGCGTGCCTGCATGTTTGTTTAGCAAAAAAAAAAAACAGCTTCGTTAAAAGTGATCAATTCTTTATATGCAATGTAAAATGGCGTGCCTGCGTGCCTCTTTAGAAGAGAAAAATGTTTCGTTAAAAATGATTGATTCTTTATATGCTACACAAAATGGCATGCCTGCTTGCCATTTGTTGGCATATATATTGAGCAGACAACAAAATAACTTCATTGAAAATGATTAATTCCTCATCTTTATACACAATCCAAAATTTCGCGTCTGCGTGTTTAGCAGAGAATAGAATTTCACTGAAAATGATCGATTCTTTACATGCTATGCAAAATGGCATAACTGCATTTTGGTTTAACAGAGAAAAACTATCATGAAAATGATCAAGATTTTTAAAAAAAAATTACGTTCAAACGAATAACGAATCCATTTTCGCAACTTTCATAAAATACATTAAGCTGTAACCATATACTTCAAAACCATCAAAAATGAAATTTCTAAAATACTGTTCTAGAACAGCTTAACCGTGACCTTCGATCTTTGACACCTGTAGAGAACTTTAGAATGTTTTTCCTTCTTCCTCCAAGAATGGAAAAAAGTAACATTTCACCATCACCTTACCCTGTTTGATGTATAGTTACACAAACAGCCCATATTTCTGTAGAGGCAATAAAATTTTCTATTCAACAAGCGTCTTCTGTTATCCAGACAAATTAACACGTGGAATGGATTTTAGGCCATTTACCTTCAGATTTTATCAGATAGCCTAAGTATTCTTTCTTTTCAGCTAAATAATTCTAAAATTGGAACAAACTTGAATGCCGCTTTGTGTGCGATATTTGTAGAATGTTTTTATCTTTCTTTGTGAAATAATAGAGCTTTATTAGAAGGAATATTTCTTGTCTAATTTTTAGAAATTCATATTATTTTATGAGGTAAATTCTAAGATTAGCAATAATTAACAGATTAACTTCATTAGTAAAATTCAAAGAAACAACTTACACTCCATTTATAAGTAGCGAATGCAATGAGCAGTCAATGAGTGCTTAGCATAAAAAGTTAAAGTAATAGTGATTAGCTTAAAAAGTTAAAGTAGTAGTGCTTAGTATAAAAGTAAAAGTAGTTTACATAATATTTTTAATGTATGTATACCAGAGGAAGCTAAAGTATGAAAATATCAAAAAGTGGTGATAAATGTTTTATAAGGTTTTCGTATATTTTATTTTCTCTAATTTTATACCTTAGATTTTTTGATTTCTAAGTACGAAAATTAGTACGGTTTTTTAAGTATACGAAAATTTTTGGAACTTTTTTTTCTTGATTTAACACAAGAAAAATCTATTTATAACGATATATTCAACTTTACCTGAAATCGCAAATATTATCTGTAAATAATAATTTGTTTTTATGTAAATATTTTCCCTTCGTGTAATTTTCGTTTCCCTACTTGTAAATATATCTTGAACTTTTCTATACATTCAATTATTTGTTAATTATTACCATGGCAAAGTGACATTCTTTTTTCTCTACCTCAACATGTGCCATTATTTGCTGCATTTTACGTAATCTGTCTATTGTTTTTGCTTATGTTCTCATTACATAAGCAAATGAATGGGAAATGGGAAAAGGGCCATTATTGGCCTCAGGAGTCCAGCTAGACCAAACAGACCAGACCATCTCCCATGATGTTTTTTTCACTATTTTCATTTCAGGTTCATCTGACCCAATACCACAACAGAACTACGTATGTCCCTTTTTGGGCTAATACAAGATGAATGGGAAAAGGTTAAACTAGGCTCTTAGGAAAAGAAGAAGATATTGCTTTTATTAAGAAAGCGTCGTAATACAAAGTTTAGCTCTGCTGTCAGAAAAGGAAAAATAGAAATATTCTTACTACCAGTTCCTTATTTTTTCCGGGTACGTAGCACTTCTGCATTATGTTTTTTATAACTACTTGTGAACCTGTTCTAATCTTGTTATAACATCGAGACTTTCAATTATACTTTTTAGAGTGTTAAGCTGTGAGACTTTGCGTCAATAGTTAAGTGATAATAATTATAATAAAGTTAATATTATTAACCTACTCCCAGCTAAAGCAATACTTTGCAGTTTTGTAAAAATATGCTTTCTTATCCAAAAATAAAAGAAAAAAAAATGTGGTGAGAAAAAAGTGTTGAAATAAATTGACAACTTGGAATGTCGCTACCTCTGTAGTTTCTCAATATATAACAATGCATAATTTCAGAGCAAAATATAACTAATTACATCATTAATATATTTTATGTGAACACAGATATCTTTGTTTCACCAATAAAAAAAACTAAAAAAGAATATCGGAAATGAAATAATATACCAGTTTTTATCTTTTTGAAAAAAACACTTTGGCTCTGAATAGGCAGGATTTATTCGTGTTTGGAAAAGGTATGTATAGTTATAAAGAAGCCAACAAACATACTATTAGTGTTTACTTCTAACCATTATCTTTCACCTTAGAATAAAACATTTATACCCTTACCTTCTTTTAAAACCTATAGTTAACACAGTTACAGTGATGCCAACTGCTCCGTTTCTTCAAAAGTTTTGTTAAATTGTAAGACTTTTAGAATTCGAATAATCACTCTTACATACCTGCCAACTTTTGATCCCTTCCATTACGATTTTTCCCAGTGGTAGTAAAATGGAATTAAAATTTCAATTGTAAGCAAAAAAATACGTTGTGTTTGAAGAAACATTAGCTGACAACCATGANTTTTTCCTTCGTGTAATTTTCGTTTCCCTACTTGTAAATATGTCTTGAACTTTTCTATACATTCAATTATTTGTTAATTATTACCATGGCAAAGTGACATTCTTTTTTCTCTACCTCAACATGTGCCATTTAATTGTTGCATTTTATGTAATCTGTCTATTGTTTTTGCTTATGTTCTCATTACAGGATGAATGGGAAAAGGGCCATTATTGACTTCAGGAGCCCAGCTAGACCAAACAGACCAGACCATCTCCCATGATGTTTTTTTCACTATTTTCATTTCAGGTTCATCTGAACCAATACCACAACAGAACTACGTATGTCCCCTTTTGGGCTAATGCAAGATGAATGGGAAAAGGTTAAACTATGCTCTTAGGAAAAGAAGAAGATATTGCTTTTATTAAGAAAGCGTCGTAATACGAAGTTTAGCTCTGCTGACAGAAAAGGAAAAATCGAAATATTCTTACTACCAGTTTCTTACTTTTTCTGCGTAAGTGGCATTTCTGCATCAGTATCTTACTATTTGTGAATCTGCTCTTATCTCGTATTAACATCGAGGCTTTCTATTAAACTTTTTAGAGTGTTAAGCTGTAAGACTTGTGTCAATAGTTAAGTGATAATAATTATAATAAAGTTAATTCTTTGATTAACCAACTCCCCGCTAATGCAATACCTTGAAGCTTTGTAAAAAAATACTTTTTTATCCAAAAATAAAAGAAAAAAAATGTGGTGAGAAATAAGTGCTGAAATAAATCGACAAGTTGGAATGTGGCTACCTCTGTAGTTTCTCAATATATTGCAGTGCATAATTTCAGAGCGAAATATAACTATTGATATTATTTATATATTTTATGTGAACACGAATATCTTTGTTTCACCAAAAAAAAATTTTAAAAATAGAAAATGAAATAATATTCCAGTTTTTATCTTTTTGAAAAAAAAAACACTTTTGCTCTGAATAGGCAGGATTCACTCGTGTTAGGAAAAGGTATGTATTGTTATAAAGAAGCCAACAAATATATACTAGAAGTGTTTACATCTAACCCTTACCTACTTTTACAGCCTATAGTTAAAAGTTGGCAGGTATGTTACAGTGATGCCAACTGCTCCGCTTTCTTCAAAAGTTTTAATTAACTGGTGGCGAGTTAAATTGTAAGACTTGCAACAATACTAATAATCATTCTTACTTCTCAAAATTGTTAATTGCTTGGAAGCAGCATTTCAAAGACTACTTTCAAATTTTGATATAATGATTTGAAATAAAAAAAAAATACTAAATCAAAAAACCACTTACATTTCGTTACCGCTAGAAAATTTTCTACAAAGCGAAACAAGTTAACATTTAGTCACTCGGTGTAAAATTTAAACGTGAAAGGCATGATAAGTTAAAAGTATACATATATTTACTTAAAATCGTTAAAAGATTCTGGTAGTTGCAAACAAAATTAAATACAAATTTTCATCCCAATGTTACTACCACTTTCCAAATATTTACAGGTACGTGTGAACCTTGATGATTTACATATCAGAAAATTACTTATACTTTTATTGTAAAATAATTGTTCCATCAATATCAATGGGGGACATTTCTTTTTGTTTTCTGTTGCATGAGATTTTGAAACAGATCTTAGATATTTTTAAAAGCTAATTTCAAATCTGCAATCGGTTTTCCAATACAAGTTACAGTATTTATGCAATTTAACAATTTATACCTAACCAGGATTTTCACTCGACCAGGAAATTCAACTCGTGTGAATACTGTGTGTCCCCACTTCTCTTCTGCGTAGAAAGTGGTAGGAACAAGAGGATGATGCAATCCAGTATGTTAAGCGGTCATATGTTTTTTTCTTAAGTGTAATTTTCAAAGGAGCAGATAAGTGTATTTGTATAGTGACAGTTTGTATAGATAGTATGTATAACAGTTTCTAAAAAATATACAGTTCTTATAAATATGTGCATTCAGAAAAAAAATTAAACTGAAAATATCACCATAAGAAAAATATGTATTTTTCGGAACAATATTTATTTCAAATCTCCACACTCGAGTTACGTAAGATCAAGTACTTGTATAAACGCTACAAAAATTTTTTTCCTCATTGTATTCAATCAAAAAATTCAAGCTATTTTAATACTAAGTGTTTAAAAAAAACTTTTTATACGATTTTAAGTATTTACTCTAATTCTGTCTCATTAGATTTTTTTAGTACCATCTTATCAAATATAATTCACACGAGATTGAGTTTACAAACCTAATTATGTCAATTGTATGTATTTCGACTTTTTAATCGAGTTCAACATCCAAAGAAGAAATGGAACCCGTATAACTTATCATTATCTTTTCCAGCTCATTACTTCAATCACATGAACATCTCTCCTTTTATTTTGAGATGTTGTGTCAATACAAACAATACGGGTGGCCATTACGGAACGGAATTGGAAAGTAAATATAGTTAAATGGGGGAAGTTATTTAGAAAAAAATACAATTAGAACGACTTAAAGAGAAGAAAAAAAAAATAGAAGTCTGTTTCTATTTTGGAGAACCAAATTAATTTTTTTCTAAAATGTAGATACATTATAAAGTTAAATTTTGGTTACGAGTCATGCTGTCATATTAAGGAAACTGTATTTGTTTATTTTAGACATGATTGGCAAATTGCTTTATGCTCATACGCGATCTTAATAACTTAAATGGTATACAATTCACAAACTGTCCCCTAATATTAATTTTAGATGCGTGTTAGAATTTAATCAGACATTTCTTGGATACAAGATAAAAAATACCAACCACTTTTATTTAAATTACCAAAATATCCAATCAATAACTTTCTTCTAAAAATTTGATGCATACACGTTAAAGTGTACTTCTTTTGTTGTTTGCGTTGGGCATCTATTACCTTTGTTACGAATGAAATTTTAATATGCAATTATGATTGATTGTTGTTTAGAANTCGTCAATTAATTCAATATCTAGGAGTGAGTTAAAATTGCTGGTGGTACAGGTTTTTGCTTCATCGTAGAAATTTTGGTTTAAATATTTTATATAGACGTTGATGTCATCAATTTTAAGATCTCTTTTTATACTATTATTGCTAATGCATTTAGGGGCGCCGACGACTCTTCTTAAAATCTTCCCTTCTGCCATAGAGAGTTTAATTTTTAAGTGATCACTTAGAGGCCTAATTGCCATTAGGTAGACAGTGCGCTTGCATTTTAAGTCTAAAGATGCCTTCGAGTTTAATATGGAGTTGAGGGACCAATGATTGCGATTCATTATTTTGAAATAAATTTTTAAATGATTGTTTTTAAAATTATAGTGGTAATAAAATAAAATCATTTTTTAAAATTATTTTGACTCATTTGGTATCTCTGAATTTTGCGTGAGTGAAAAAGGACAACATTTCTAAAGATCTTCAAGCATGAACTTTCAAATTAATTTAACAGTTCTTCCAAGTTGATGATTGAAGAAATATTGTTCTCAGTTCAGCATACAAGCTTTTAAATATATTTATCCAACCCCTGAACTTCACTACTAAAAAATTGAATCAGTATTAGTTAAGCGTTCATAAAATGTGGTCAGCAAAAAGTCTACTATTAACATTTATAGTATATCTGATTCATTAAGATCTACAAGTTGACAAAAAGTGAAAAAGAATGATTTTTTTTTCTCGCTCCAATTTCAGAATGAAAAAAAAATTGATCTGGATTATTGACCATAGGGGAAGTCGAAAATTAATTTAACTTTTCTTTAAATTTTTTTGCAATGAAAATTTCACTTTTAGCGTATTTAGCGAAAACTATTTAATCGAATCAATACATTTTCGCACATAATTATGAAATTAGTTTATCTAACTGCATTCTCAGGCACTTGGCTGGTGGAAATCGGAAAATAGGTGCAATATATTTAGGATATCTTTTTGCTTTCAGTCACTATGAAAACAGCTATTATTTTATTTCTTTGTTATTTTCGCTTTTATAAATTTTTTTTTACTAAAATTACATTATAAACAAATCATTACACAAAACAAGTTGTTTTCGTTTAAAGTTTACTTATATAACAAGGAGCGAAGGATTTTATTCCAATAGAATTGTTCAGTTATACGTATGTCATACGTATACAGAAATCAGCTATACGTATACAAAAATCAAAATTGTATTTTCAAACCAAATAATTTTTATAAATATTGGAACTACATATTTTATGTTATATTGCAAATATTTTAATATCTTACGAAGTGTTGATACATAAAGTGAAAAAACATTGTTTTTATTTTATAAATATTTTGATGAAATAAATTTTTTAATAATTTATTAAAAGCCTTTATAAATTTTACATATTAGTGTTACTACGTATAGTGTAAAAGCATTGATTTTAGTTTATAAATATTTTGAAGAAACTAATTCGTTAATAATAACAAAATATCTCTATAAAATTTACGTATAAAGAAGAAAAACATAATTTTTATTTCAAAAATATTTTGACGAAATTGGTACATAAATTTTTAAACATCTCTGTAAATTTAACCTTTTAGTGTTAATTCATAAAATTTAAAAGTATTATTTTTATTTCATAAATATTTTCACGAAAGAAATCTGTTAAACATCTGAATTGAACATCTGACCTCATTCAGATGTTCAATCTTCCTGATTGAACATCTGAATAAACTTATAAAATCAAAGTTAATACATAAAGTGAAAAAGCTGGTATTCACACAAATGTATCAAGTTTATAAATTGTTTTTATTTTATAAATTATTGACAAAACTAATTTGTTGATGTATAATTTATCAAACAACAATTTAAACTTTGCTTACTAATTTTATGTTTTCCGTGTTTAGAAATTTTTTTTTCAAACTATTTCTTTTGTTGGTTTTTAAATAAATAATTCACACAAATTCACACAAATATATCAAGTTTATAGAGTTTATAAATTGTTTTTACTTTATAAATTTTTTGACCAACCTAATTTGTTAACATATAATTTATCAAGCAACAATTTAAATTTGCTTACTAATTTTACGTTTACTGTGTTTATAAAAATTTTATTCAAACGATTTCTTTTGTTCTTTTTTAAACAAATAATATTTAAAATATGAATAAATTCATCCTTCTAATGTCCACTAGCGGCATAAAATTTAAATATAGCGTGTAGGTTAAACCTCTTGGAAGGATTACCAGTTGTAAAAAACCTAGAAACGCAATAATCTCTAACTTAGTTTATTGCACAACAATAACCCAAACACAAAACTTGCGAAAATAAACATCGCATTTACGCTATTCTAGTTACTTTGTATATCCTTCCTTAAGAAACTAAGAAAGCAGACGATCTTCATTGTATCTTATACAGAAGAGGGAAAAATTACTTTCTTAGACCTCACCTTCCATAAACAATGCGTGTCGGGTCAAACTGTTATTGAAGTTCTTGCAAAAGAATGCTAACTCTTTCGTTTTAAAGAAGTCATTGACAAGTCATGAAATAGTTGTTGAAGTGCGGATAAAAGCGAACTTTTATGTTTTCTAGTCATCTGATACAATGCATTAAAGATAACCTTTCGTGGAATGTTTCATTTCAACAATGTCTGGAAACACGAGATTTAACGTAGCTGAAACCCGGATATGAAGAAACTGAATAATCGTTCTATGGAAATATTTTAATTTTAGAATTTTTAATTATCAAACTATGAATTAAATTTCATGATATTCGAGTTAATCTTATTCTGAGATAATAAAGCCATTTTTGTTATAAAAAAAATACCAGTTATAACTTGTTGTAGTCATATGCCACTTATCAATACTAAAAATGTTCTTGAAATGTTTCAAATAAACAATGTTGGGAAACAGGAAATTTAACGTAGCTGAAACCAGGATATGAGGAAACGAAATAATTGCTCCTAGGAAATATTTGATTTTAAAATTATAAATCACCAAACTTTGAATTAAATTTCATGATATTCGAGTTAATCTTATTCTGAAATAATAAAGCCATTTTTGGTATAAAATAAATACCAGTTATAACCTGTTGTTGTAGTCTTATGACACTTATCAATACTAAAAAACCTATTCTAAAGCAGAGTGGTACGCTTCTTCTTGTTTTTAGTGGCGCCATTGTTGACCAAGAGTTCGACTTCTTCCACACGCATTCGTCACAGCCCGTTTTACTTTGAGGATACATTCACGTACCATCCACTGTAACTTGTATTGAAGACGATTAAAATATGCATCATATATCATGATTCAGTTTTTTTAAAATTAAATATGGGGAATAACATAAAGGGATTGCATGAATATGTGTATGTTTAATGTAACACAATTGATTTTGCTTTCACCTTAATTTTGAACACTGCGACACATTTATTTCGCGGTTCATTTGAAGGAAGACAGAAAAGAGAAGAAAAAAAACTAATATTACTCCATTTTAATTATAAATGGTTTTCGGAAGGAGTAAAATAAGCTTATACTATTCTAAATTATCCATCACTATTTAATTTCTTTTGGGTAACACGCAGTAGGAAGTCCTATATACATGTTATAACTGTTAAAAAAATCTTGACTGACATGGATATTTTATTCTTTTCAAAATTTAAGCTAAAATAAAATTCTCTTACCAAGTTTTGTTCTTTCCTGTCTATGTATATATATCTAGTGGAAGTCTAGTATATCTATATATATATCTAGCGAAATATATATATATCTTTCGAACTAGTGGTATTGTATCATTGAAAAGAGTTATATTTGGATAAATGACTTTCTTTTTATTTGATTTTCTAAGAATTAGCATTTTAAATATTTATTTTTGAAATTTATGTATAACGTAAAATAACGCTTATTTCTAATAAAATACTGAGTTATAAATCGCATGCTAAAGTCATTCAGCATCTATTAAACATTTGAGGTGATATCGAGTGAATATGTATAAATATATTACTAAATTAGATTTTATTTAAAAATAAAAAATAAATAAAAAAGTGGTAGTAAATATATATTTTCATTTTAAATATTTATTTTTGAAATTTATGTATAATGTAAAATAACGCTTATTCCAACTAAAAAAAACTGAATAATAAATATAAACTATAAAGAGCATTTTCTAACAAGAGCTCAATCAAAATAAAAGAATAACAGCTAACTAATATAATTCTTTATATACAAAAATCGATTTTTTATTCGTTATTTAAGCTAAATGCTCAAATATCTTATTTACTCTTTAAAAATAACAAATATTTAATAATAGAGAAAAGAAACTTTATTCACATAGTAGTCAATTTTAGCGTATTCTGTAGAATATAAATATATTTTTTTTCTGCGGTGACTAAAATTTCGCTTTAATCAATGGTCGCAGCGTCCTTTTAAAATTAAAATAGTGGGATAATAGGACAATTATGGTATTTTCACCTATTCTTAGATGAACCGTGATTATTGATGTTTTCAATTACCGAGGCATGTTAGCATTTTACGTAATTATATTGAGTTCTAAAAACGATGACGGCGTTACTTTTAAATTAAAGTGAAACCATCAAAATTGGATTTGTTGTTAGTTTTGAATTAAATTAAAAGTCTTGTTAGTTAGTTTTTAGTAAATTGGCAACCACATTTAAATTTTTAGAGTACGCTGCGACCACCAACCATTTGCACAACATTAGTTAAATAATATAAAGAGGACCACTTCAGACCTGACCACCGGTAATCGCGAACGCAATCACCTATAGGGGGCGTTGTTATTAGAGACGAATGACTGCTGGCGGAGCAACACGATCATCAGTTGCACTGAAGATTTCTTCAGTGTAACATGGTAAAGTACGTTCTTTATTGTGGCTTGTTAAATTGAAAAACGAAAAATGTTTGATATTTTTTTAGGGAAGGAACATCCAAAAACACATTAGAAAATATTTGTAAAAAAACATCTTAATAAAGTTAAAACCTAGTGACTGAGAAATCGTTCTACTAAATTTAATGATCTAATATGAAAGGTCTATTTGAACTTTACATTCCATACTTTTCTGAATCATATTACTACAAACATTTAAATATGCAAAAAGCATACAGAGACACATAATGTTATACCATTTAATTTTGCAGAAAAAGTTTTTTGACAAAAATTTTTATCAAAAAATTATTAACTAAAAAGCGAAAAATAAAGAATGCTTACGATAAAATAAAAATAAAATTCTAAAAGTTCCTCATATTGAAATAAAAACCTTTCGTATTGTTTCTTTCTTTTAGCCTTAACGTTCTTAAAAGACGTAAAAAACAATTCTGTTGAGAACTAATTAGAATAAAAACTTTTTTACAAGTAAACTAGAATAAAAAATTATTTATAAGTAAATTTTTTATTATAAAAATCATAACACTTACTTGCTTTATAAATCCAGAGAATTCCAAATGAAATGTTCTTCCCTTGAAAATTTCATTCTCATACAATATATACACAGATTATCCCTTTATTACTTTTAGATGACATACCACACAACAAAAGTTTATAATTGTAAGATCTCGATATGAATTTCAATATGTAACTTATATGTAACAGAATAGCTGAATTCTAGATTAAATTAATCTTTCAAAATTAAAGAAACACTTACTAAGAAAACGTTAAAAAAATTATTAATAATCAGCACAAATGATACTATTTCAAGTAATTCGGATGATTCTGTACTGTTGTTTTTCGAATTATATAGATGCATAAATATATATTATTCTACAAAGAATAATAATCGATAACTGTTACAGTTTTGTAAGCTCTGAAATCACATTTATTTATTGGAATGAGGTAAGCAATGTTGACTTCACTTTAATTTGTAATAAATTGAAGACAAAAAAAAAAATGTATTTTACCGTAATACACTCATTTGTAACAGTATGCGATCACGAAATCGGTTATCTGTTAGCAAGTTTGTTGACAATAATAAGTTAAAAATTATTGAGAAATTTCTTCAAATGTTGGGGGCATTCGGTTTCAGAAAGATTTATCAATGCTCTGGGCCGTTCTTCAGCCTTTTCCTTAGGGAAATTTTGCTTCTTTTTTGTGGCTAAAAAATGATATCCACCAATGATTCGATAGAACTAAATGAATAAAAGCCTGAAAATAACCTCTCCACTAGATCTCGAATACCTAACATCAACTTTAACCCTTTAGTGGGCCATTTATTTTTAGTAAAGGTAAATTAAAGAATTTCGGGAATTGAAGTTCATATAAGAATAGTTGCTATAAGAAAAGAAAAACTAATTTAAATTGTAAAAAATTAATTTAAATGCTATTTTTTTCTGGTCTTAAGTATATTTACCACGACCTAATAGGAACTTATTGACTTTTATTTTTCTTTATTCTTAAAACAAATTTTATAATTGTTCCAAACTTCGGAAGGAATTTTGGATTTCATAACTTTTATGCGTTTCCTTTTGCTAGAAAATATTTGCCTACATTCCAAACACATATCATGAAAGCTGAAATTATTAACAAATGGAAACCTAAATTATAAGTGGTAGAAAAATTACCATGGACTTTAAAAGTTGGTGTTAAGTATACTTACCACGGTTTCAGAAAGGGTTAATTTCATGGCTGAAAGCCCTTGTATAGCCAGACGGAAAAAAGAAAAAACTGATACGTAAGACATTTCATTTCAGCATTTTATTCGAAAAAAATAAAATATCTGTAACTATCAAGATTTCTTTTATAATTTTAGCATATATATAAAACTGCTTGTTTTCCAGGATAAAGTAAATATTGTTGAATAATTTAAAAAAGATATAAGTAAACTCCTCCCAAAAACTATCTATAACTGAAAAGGTTTTACTACCAGCCTTTCCTCTTTTCCGTCTCGCTTTCACCCCTGGTTAATTTCAGTATCAGAATGACTGACTAGCAAGTTTTTTTCTTTAAAATTTGAGCTCTACATTGTTTATTATTATCTCTGGTATACTAGATTAGTATACACTGCATGGCAACAATTGGTTTATTACGAAACATAAATATAGTTAAACAAAAGAAAAATGTATCAATCAAATATATCTGAAAAAATTGTACTGGAATCTTCAAATATTTCTTCAAACATGCCAACAATGGTCAGCATTTAATATACGGAGAACGACATACAACATTTAAGCCCGTAGAAACAGATCAAATAATTATTTCTATTAATTCATATTTTATTAAAAAGGTGGTATTGAAAATAGTTATTATTCTTTAACATGTTATGACCTAGAAAAATTCAATCAGTGACAATTTTTTCCATGTTATCTAAGAAATGCTTAAATTTTGTTTCACTCTAGCATTGTAAAAACAAGTCTAAATCTACTTGATCAAAAATTTCGTTCGCTTCAAAAAATGTACGAAATGGAATTAACAGTCTTTTATTTGTTGCTAACGAAATGGGAAAGATGAACCTGTGAATCAAAACTAGAAAAAAAGTAGCCGAGAGAGAAGAATATATTTAGGTAAGTACTTTATTTATGTCGCACTAGAGCTGCAGAATGGGCTATGGGCGTACATCATATAAATAAAACAAGATTTCAAAGCATCAGGATGGTCACTGGGAGGAAATAATTTTGGCATAATCAAAATTTAATGGTGTTTTGGGATATTCATCCACTTTAAGATGCACCTGGATAATTTTTTTTAGAATTTTTTTCCGCACTGGCTGTATAAAGCAACTACTTCAACTACTCTTATCTGGCGCAGTTTTTATTATTATTTTTTTGAATTGTAAAGCAATAATTTCGTTATCAGTTTAAAATTGATTCAAACGCTTTGTTTAATTTTTTTTAAATATTTAAGCTATAGCAAAAGTGGCACTAGACCTAGTATATATTTCGGACATTTACCAAAGGTCTAGTCATACTAGGTCTGGTTAAGTGCCATTGCCCGGTATACATTTGCCCGGTATACCCTACACTGATGTTTTTTTAAAGTCAAGTGCCATTGCCCGGTATATATTTGCCCGATACTCCAAACACTGATGTTTGTTCTAATCTATCGTCAGTAAGTATTAAAATATCGAATAAATGTAATTATATCCACGAATAAATTAATATAAAATTGGATGTAATAAATATTTCGGACATTCACCAAAGCGACTAATTTGATTGTCAACATTCACCGGTGAAAGTCAACAACCACCGATTTCGGTCATTCACAGTAACATGCCCATCATTTACATAATAACCTCATCAGGACGATTATTTAATACTTTGTCTAAATAGCATCCGGCATTTAAAAAAAAATAATTGGCTTTGTTGGCGATGATCTCGTAAGGCGATAAAGAATCATGCATAGTACAGGTAAGGAAGATCCTCGAAGGAAAAGTGGATGAATACCCCAAAGAACCAAATTTAATTTATGCCCATCAATGCGAAGAAATTTATTATTTTTCATATCCTTGATAATGGACATATTTATCGTGCTCCTTAAGTCTCAAGCCTGATCTAGTCTGTCCGTAGCCTGTATGTAGCCAAGGCCATACTGACATGGAATGTAATAAATACCACCCCAGCGGTTTTCAAAACTAACATTATCTTTAGAAGATTTAAATTTCATTTCGTACAGGCCTAAAAATGACTTTACAAATAAAACCGGAGAGGCTATTAGAAATTTTATAACCTGCAGGTCAAATTTACGAATTATTGGATGTATGAATGGGTCTACCCTATAAACGGGTTGTGACGCATGTGTGCGGACGAAGTCGAATTCTTGACAACAGATGGCGCCACTGAAAACAGGAAGAGCCTCACTTTCTTATCCTTGATGGCATACAACAACAACGCAACAACCAAGGGGGGGGGGAACGGTATTTAGGGTTGAAGAAGAGGCATGTTTGGGTCTAGTAAGTTTAGCAAGAGCTGTATCAACGATAGAAGGGTTGAATCAACGATTAGAAACATGGCGAGGGGAGATACTGTTCGAACATAAAGAACAGTCAGAGCTAAGGCTTAGAGGGCGGAATACGAAAATATGAAATGCAGAAATTTTTTGACAATTTGGATGTTTAGAATTAACATAAGTGTGCAAAGAGCCCTAGTCCTAGTGTTTTGATTTTATTGGGCACCTGGGCCGCGAGGCTACCCCTATCCCATTCATCTGGAATTTTAGCACTGATTTGGTTGCGCATTGAGGTAAGCAGGCAGTGGAGCTGCTTTTATGAATGTTTCGAGCACTTTGCTTGAATAACTAAAACGGAATCCGAAAATAAAGCGAGCAGCTTGCTCTAAACTATGTTTGTTTGATTTTGGAGTTGTTCAGAGTTGTATCAGCATGAGGAAACGTTATTTTCAGAACGGTTGATGAAATTATTTGTTTTGATAGTTATGATATGAGGCGTCGGAGGTGAAATGTGCAGCTATTGGTCTGTAATTTTTATCTTTGTTATAATTTTCAAATTTAAAGACTTCATTAAAATTTGCTGTTTCACATTCTATGGCTTCATCGAAAAAATCTGCGTTTCCCTTGCATATATGCTGTGATAGAGTTGGTATTTTGAGGTCTGCATGTATATTGGTATTCCGGATGAACCATCTTGCACAGGTTATTTTTCTAAGGATCTTGTTTTGGTATTGGTTTAATTTCTTCAGTAGATGTTGAGGTATCGTTGTCCAGGCAGGTGAGGCATAGGTAAGTATTGGGCGGATCATTGCTGTATAAAAGTGTGCAAAGACACAACTAGCATTTTGCCTAACGCCTTTGAGACCGAGCATTATATATGACGGTATAATAAAATGCTGGTATTAAAACAAAAAGGAAATTAACTTCTTTTACTTATTTTGGTCGATCCAAACTCCGAACGTGTGTAAAGGATACCATCTGTAAAAGCGTCAAGCAGGATCTTTCAAATTGTGCTAAGAGTTTCGCAATGTAAAATCTTATAAAACGTTTGCTGCTAAAAGAAAAACTATCTACGTACTCTACGTATTTCTATTGTTTTGATCAACCCCCGTACTATACTCGATAGTATAAAAACATTTATATTGTCAATATAAAATAAATGTTATAGTACAAAAACTAAAAGCCTATCCCCACCTTCATAAATTTCTGAAGCAAAAGAAATTTTTATATTATCTAGTTTAATGTCAGGTTTATTGGTATTATAAACAAAATAATTCTGTACCATAATATATTAATACAAGGCTTCAACGATCCGGAAAATTATTTAAAAGTTGTAACAAATTTATTAGATAAATATCGATTTCTTAAGATACAAATACATTTTTTAATTTTATGTATTTATATGGGCGCAAAAGTGCAACTGCACAATTCTAATCNTTAACTTTCCAAAATTTTTTTTGGCCTTACGACCTCTGAGAATCAATACATTTCTGAAAGCTCTTATGAATGGTACAATTATGTTTAGATTTGAACCCAAATTACAATAACAAAACTGCATAGAATATAAGGCTTGTTCACACATCGCCTCGTAGTCATAACATAAGCGGAGGGATACACCGGAAATTTTCTAAATTTCTTTCGGTTTAAGGACGCTTGTTATTGTTTACATTAGACCACCCATCCATTGTTTAACTTTTTTTCTCTTTTCTTCCAGACGTGGACACGTACCTAGGTTTGCAAAACCCTTAACCGTATAGTCCACGTCTCGAATACAGTCTAGCTCGCACAAAACACGGCACATAAGTAAACTATTATTTAACTACCTATCATTAAGTTTACTAACCCAAACAATTTCAACATCAATGGCCTTTGATTCAGTTTTTAATCATATCATTTTTGGAGGTGGCCTTTTTGGCCAGGTACTCTGGTGCACCAACTACTAGTTTCCGCAGTTTTGGCACAATACTGCAATTCTCGTATTAATGCTAAATGTAATTACTTTTCAGTAGTCTTTAGGAGAAACCTTAACTGACGCTCATTTGTTTCTCATAGGTCGTGAGAGCCCTGCAATGTTATAAATATTTCGATCTGAAGTTAAAAAGAATTATGCTCCTTTAAATTGAAGAGGTAGATAAGAGAAAGAACTCGCCAACGGATTTGTATTACATCTTTTTGCAAGTGAATATTTACAATATTGATGTAAAGCTATTTTTCATGTGGGTAACTATTTTTTTTACCTGGCATTAACACGTTGAATGGGGTCACCGGTGACCGGCGAAGCCAAGATTATTAGAAACACATAATTCGAGTAAATTTTCAATACTTTCAATTTTTTTATATTATTAGCGTTACTAAAATGGTTTGAAGAAATTAATGCTATATAGAACACACAAAAATAGTTTTATTTATATAAACAGAGATGCCAACTTGCTCCGGACAGCGAATAAATATTTTCAAGAGGTAGTTTATTAATTGTGATTCTTGGTCTAATAAATTCTATTTAGTGGATTTTTATCCATCACTATTTCCGAACAATTCTTAGATTTAAAAATTTCACCACTTCTATCTGATATGTCATGTTAAACCTTTTAAAAAACTATCTAAATATATCTAATATTTGTAAATTTAGTTTGTAGTTATTTATCGTTTGGCCAGACTGCCAAGTCATGTAAAATTAGCGCGCATTCAACGTGTTAATGGGTTTCGAAGAAAATAATCTTAAGAAAAAGCTCAGAATGATTACAATTAGGTAATGAGATAAAATTACGTAGAAAAAATATGATCTTGACTAACATAACGAACCTATTTTCGTTTCCATTTTAATTTTAACCTATCTCATCATTAGTTTAAAAAATTTCTGGCTGAATTTTAATTTAAAGTAATTAAAGAGGAATAAAATTATTCTGATTTTACGTCGAAAAAGGAAGAAGAAAAAGCTGACGGCGAATTAATTCAAATTTCACTTTTTACATTTTACTCTGATTATTGTCAACAGAATTAAATCGTACATCTTACAAAGAAAAACAAATTAAACATTCTAGTAATTAAGTAAAAGGACGCGTATAATTTTATCGCTTAAAACACATCAAAATACGTGACGTAGAGAAAAAGTAATATATTTTTTATTTTCTGTATTACTATCCCAGTGAAATGATTGAAAATTTCAAACAAATTTTATGCTTTATTTCGCAAATAACACTCTTTCACAAATGCAAATATTTTTTAAGTACCCTTTTATGTTTTTCATTACTCTAGAAGGTCTTATTTAATTATTTGTGATGCACAATAAATATTTCCTTCAAAATTAATTCGAATTCTAGCAGACAGGCCTCATGCTGAACTGAAGTGAAACGAGCCATATTTCACGCTCAATTAAAGAAGGGGAAAATTCCGAATGCATAAATGAAACGAAACTGACAGTAAAAGTGGATGGGTTGAAGCTTTTAAGCAGACGATGTTGGAAATGTTGAGCAAACGATAAATGTAACGCTTCACTAATGGCAACGAAATCGAAAATTCCAAGCATAAATTCACAAAACTTTATGCAAGATAATCAGCAATTGTCAAATAGAAAACTTTTTTTTATAGAAATTAAATGTTTCTAAATTTAACGTTATTCTTAGATGGGATGAAAAACTGTTCAGAATAGTTTCATTCAACAAAATGTTCTTATATCTATCAAAATATTGTGTAGTGAACATATTAAAGAAGAATTTTGGAATTAATATTACTACCACTTTTTTAATTTTTCAAGGTGCGTAATATATATATATTTGTAAGTTTATCAGCGATATCGAAAGAGTAAAATTATCTTAGTGAAATTAAATGTTTCTAAATTTATATCGTTTACTAAATTCAATGTTCATTTCAGACTGAATCTAAGATTAAGTAAAATTTTTTAGAACAGTTATAATTAACAAGATGTAGGTTAATCAATGAAAGTGGACGGTCAAATTTTTTTAGCAGACGATGTTAGTAATATTAAGGAAACGTTAAATGTACCACTCCGCAATTGACAAAGAAATCTTAGTAATTCACAAAACTTTATGCAAGATAACCAGTGATTGTCAAGTAGATAACTTTTATCTAATAAAATTAAGCTTTTCTAAATTTAAAACTTTTTCTTACTTTAGCGTTAATCTCAGATGAAAAACTCTGTAAATTGTTTCATTTATCAAGAAGTAGATTTGTAAATAAAAGTGGATAGTTAAAGCTTCAATGTTTGAAATAGTATAGAGTAAACAATGAACCTAGCTATCTCGATATTGTAAAATTTTCTTTTGCTTCAAAAATTATGAAGGCAGAAGAAATCGGCATGCTTCGAGCACTCAAAAATAGGTACCCATTTTCTAGACTCGCCAGACGTGAATGTGGAAATTAATAAACAAAAAGCGCGCATAATTGTCGACGGATGGGCGGTAATTAAATAAAACGAAAAAAAAAGCAACTAGGAAAACCGTAGTATCCGAGAGAGACAAACCATTTAAGCTTAAGGCTCTTTGGACATAGATTTAATTTCGATAATGTTATTTTAGTATTGGCAACCTGAATGCTCTATGTTTCCTCAATACATATGCAAAAGTGGTAAGAAAAACTAAGTGGCCAAATGTTTTAGAATTCCTTTTTATTGAATCGTTTTGAGTTGGAATAATTAAGTCAAAAAGATTTTCTTTAAAAATTTGTAAGAAAAATCTAAACACTCGTAAGAAATAATTTCCGCAATAATAGAGTTATTTATTGTTTTTTCTTTAAAAAAAAAATTTTTTTTTTGTCAAATTTGCGAAGATATTTAATTTTTGGTTAAACTCTTGTAAAAGAGTTCGCATGGAGCTTGAAACATTTAAAAGGAGGCTGCAAAGTTATAATAGATTGCAAAGTTTCTAAATAAATATGTTTAGTTAACAAATCCCAGATATCAAAATTTTCAAGTGAAAGCTATTAAAAAGTAAATTGTTACTTTATTACAATATTGGCACCAATTTTTATATTTTTTGAGGACTTTACAAGTCTTATGTAACCACAAAGAATGATTAATAAATTTCGTTTTTTTCTTCTTTTAAATATAAAGACATTCTATGATAAGATGATTACCAAGATATAAAATTGTTAAAAATTTAGTTACTTTTTATTATGCTTAATAACAGTCTTATTCAAACCGTTATGAAACCAAGCAAGTTACCACTCCATATCTGCCAACTTTTAATACTTTGGAGGATGATTTTCCCTAGTGGTAGTAAATTAGAATTTAAACTACATCTTTAGGCAGAAACATACGTTGTATCTAATAACTGCTTTTCCACTTTACCAAAACAGTATTAAATATTACTATATATATTTAATTTTTTTTAAAATAGTGGTGGTTAAAAAGATTATATATTAATTTTTTAAATGCAAGGAATATATAGAAAGCATACATTTTACTATCACTTAAAACATAGAAATAAAATTTTAAGCCAAATGCGTCAAGTTGGCATGTATGCCACTGTGTTATTTAAATACTTTTATTATAAATCATACGCCAACAAGCGTTAGCTCTATCAAACATAACCAAGTACTAAAAATCGTTAACTTACATAGGTAACACATTTCAAAGATTAAAATTAAATTTTCTGTTTAAAAGTGGTTGTAAGATCAAAATAATATTTTATTAGCTTGCTTTTTCAAACATGAAACAAAATATTTAAAATTATCCTTAACCTTCTCGGTGTTATACCTTTTTTTTTAAAAAAAAAATTAACTAAAAGATATAACTATTCCGAAGAATCAATTCGGTCAAACTTATGTGTAAGAAGAATGCCCTGTAGTTGAAATTTTGTTTTAAATTCAGAGATGCCAACGCTCCGGACACGTCTAAATAATTAAAAAGAAAACGGTAAATAACTAGTAAGTAAAATTTGCAAATAATCTATCTATATATATTTCTCTTACACGGCGACAAAAAAAGCCTCATTACAACTCCCAGAATGGCAACTCTAGAAAATCGACCAATGATAGCCGCTAAAAATATCACATGCCGAATCTAGCTGAGGTGGCTCAACATATAGCGCTTTTAAAAACGGAAACTGAAATAACCAGAGAGAACTGAAATAACCAATCTCATACTATTAAGCTAGGCAGAAGTGAGGCGTCTTTGTCGATAGATCTCTATTTTAGTATTTTGTCGAAAGCTCTTTTTTTCAGAAGATATTACGAATTTATTTGACGATTTTTGATTTATATCACGAATTTATTTGCTTTATCACGAATTTATTCTAAGACTTATACTTGTGTTTTTAACAAAGTTGTGAATCGTTCATGGTTATTATTTTTTTAAAAATATAATGTTTATATCCATTGCAATTCACTTATTTCAATTTTTAATTTCACTTATTTCAATTTTTAATTATTTTAATTTTTAATTATAGCCAAAATTTTAATATTTTTAAAGAGGTATCAGTTTTAGAAATTTTATCTTAAGATTTTATACTATAGCACATTTCTAATAAGTTTAACGAATTACATGTCATNTAATTTTTAAAGGTGCCTAATATATATATTTTGTAAGATTATCAGCGTTAGCGATAGAGTAAAATTATCTCAGTGAAATTAAATGTTTCTAAATTTATATCGTTTTCTAAATTCAATGTTCATTTCAGATTGAATTTAAGACTAAGTAAAATTTTTTCGAACAGTTATAATTAACAAGATGTAGGTTAATAAATGAAAGTATTGTAAAATTTTCTTTTGCTTTCAAAAATTAAGAAGGCAGAAAAAATAGGCATGCATCGAGCACTCAAAAATATGTACCCATTTTCTAGACTCACCAGACGTGAATGTGGAAATTAATAAACAGAAAGCTCATATTTGTCGACGGAAGGGCGGTAATTAAATAAAACAATAAAAAGCAACTAGAAAAACCGCAGTATCCGAGAGAGACAAACCATTTAAGCTTAAGGCTCCTTGGACATAGATTTAATTTCGATAATGTTATTTTAGTATTGGCAACCTGAATGCTCTATGTTTCCTCAATACATATGCAAAAGTGGTAAGAAAAACTAAGTGGACAAATGTTTTAGAATTCCATTTTATTGAATCGTTTTGAGTTGGAATAATTAAGTCAAAAAGATTTTCCTTAAAAATTTGTAAGAAAAATCTAAACACTCGCAAGAAATAATTTCCGCAGTAATAGAGTTATTTATTGTTTTTTCTTTAAAAAAATTTTTTTTTTGCCAAATTTGCGAAGATATTTAATTTTTGGTTAAACTCTTGTAAAAGAGTTCGCATGGCCCTTGAAACATTTAAAAGGAGGCTGCAAAGTTATAAAAATGAAATAGATTGCAAAGTTTCTAAATAAATATGTTTAGTTAACAAATCCCAGATATCAAAATTTTCAAGTGAAAGCTATTAAAAGGTAAATTGTTACTTTATTACAATATTGGCACAAATTTTTATATTTTTTGTGGACTTTACAAGTCTTATGTAACCACAAAGAATGATTAATAAATTTCATTTTTTTCTTCTTTTAAATATAGAGACATTCTATGATAAGATGATTACCAAGATATAAAATTGTTAAAAATTTAGTTGCTTTTTATTATGCTAAATACATTCTTTTATGAACCGTTATGAAACCAAGCTAGTTACTACTCCATATCTGCCAGCTTTTAATAATTTGGAGGAAGATTTTCCCTAGTGATAGTAAAATGGAATTTAATTTACATCTTTAGGCAGAAACATACGCCGTATCTCAAAACTGCTTTTCCACTTTACCATGACAGTATTAAATATTATTATATATATTTAATTTTTTTAAAAATAGTGGTGGTTAAAAAGATTATATATTTATTTTATAAATGCAAGGAATATATATAATGCATACATTTTACTATCACTTTAAACATAGAAATAAAATTTTAAGCCAAATGCGTAAAGTTGGCATGTATGCCACTCTGTTATTTAAATACTTCTATTATAAATCAGATGTCAACAAGCGTTAGCACTATCAAAAATAACCAAAAACTAAAAACATCGTTAACGTGTATAGGTAACACATTTCAAATATTAAAATTAAATTTTCGGTTTAAAAGTGGTTGTATGATCAAAATAATATTTTATCAACTTGCTTTTTCAAACATGAAACAAAATATTTAAAATTATCCTTAACTTTCTCGGTGTTACACCTTTTTTTTAAAAAATAAAATGAACTAAAAGATATAACTATTCCGAAGAATCATTTCGGTCAAACTTATGTGTAAGAAGAATGTCCTGTCGTAGAAATTTTGCTTTAAATTCAGAGTTGCCAACGCTCCGGACACGTCTAAATAATTAAAAAGAAAACGGTAAATACTTTAAAAACGGAAACTGAAACGGCTTTTTTTGTCGCCGTGTAAGAGAAATATATAATCTATATATATATTTCTCTTACACGGCGACAAAAAAAGCCTCATTACATCTCCCAAACTGGCAACTCTAGAAAATCGACCAATGATTGCCGCTAAAAATATCACATGCCGAATCTAGCTGAGGTGGCTCAACATATAGCGCTTTTAAAAACGGAAACGGAAATAACCAGAGAGAACTGAAATAACCAATCTCATACTATTAAGCTAGGCAGAAGTGAGACGTCTTTGTCGATAGATCTCTATTTTAGTATTTTGTCGAAAGCTCTTTTTTTCAGAAGATATTACGAATTTATTTGACGATTTTTGATTTATATCACGAATTTATTTGCTTTATCACGAATTTATTCTAAGACTTATACTTATGTTTTTAACAAAGTTGTGAATCGTTCATGGTTATTATTTTTTTTAAAATATAATGTTTATATCCATTGCAATTCACTTATTTCAATTTTTAATTTCACTTATTTCAATTTTCAATTATTTTAATTTTTAATTATAGCCAAAATTTTAATATTTTTAAAGAGATATCAGTTTTAAAAATTTTATCTTAAGATTTTATACTATAGCACATTTCTAATAGGTTTAACGAATTACATGTCATTTATTTGAATTCAAATTTATTTTAATGACTTAGTATTTACTAAAAAGATGTAATTTTTTTTTTTTGAAAAAAAGTTGTTATTTGGATTTGAATGATTGTTTTGAACACTTATAATTTTGTGCATTTGCAATGTACCTAAGTTAAAAGTGAGCGAAGCGAGCTTGGTTTGCGAAGCAAACCATATAAGATTGCGTAGCAATTTTCGGGGGTTGGCGAGCGTTAGCGAGTAGGAGGAGCAGCCCACTAGTTAACTATTATTGCTCGCATTTTATAAGGTATAGCATGACACAAGTACTATAAGTGGTGAATTATATAAGACTACGAATTATTTAGAAATGGTGGTGGCTAAAAATTTACTAAACCAAGAATCATAATTGAAAGACTACCACTTATATTTGCTGTCCGGAGCAAGTTGGCATCTATGTAAATTATGTGAATGGAATGAAGTCGTCTGTTACGTTTTATTAGTAGTACTTAATTTTAATTTAAAATTCAGCAGTGTAATATAGCGTGTTTTACAAATATGTGTTTAATAATACTCTACCGGAAAAATAATAGAATTTCTGTTAACAGATTTTCAAAGTTTTCGCAAATAAATTGCCGTGGTGTCTCAGGGAATATAGCGTACGCATTCCAATGAATTGGACCGGATTCGAATCCCAAAGATGGCTGGTCGATACGAATACCACACCCGGTTTGCAAGGACTATAGTGATGACGTAAAATATCCTTACTGGAAGATGAATCACTTATTAGAGTCCCCTTGCAGTCAGGCTAACCGAGGGAGATTTTCGTGGTTTTCCACTCCATGTAACGAAAATACGGGTTAATTCAATCAAAAAGTCCTCCTCGATGTCTCCCAATACTTGATCCATGAGCTCCTTTTGTCATCGGGATCGGGTTCAAAATTACAAAGCTAGGAAGTTGAACATCGTTAGTTGTAAACTTAAAATTGGGTAACTGTCGTAAACTGTTGTAATTTCAATGTTTACGAAACTTTTTTTTAATGGCATTGCTGCCAATTTGTACGTTCATCAAGAAAAATGTTTTATGTAGTTGCAGCTGCAAATGTTAGTTTTCAAAATTACATAACAAATTACAAATCAATAATCCAAACATATAAGATAGGATTCGTACGGCCCTCATAGAAAAACCGTGTTAATACACAAACAAATTCTTTTTATTTGCAAATTTCTTTTTATTTGCTTTGACTTTAAAATGAAAAATTCTGAAAGCCAGGTTTTTCGCCAAAATATATGAATATATTACATGTGTATATAATACATAATATTAATGCGTATACATAATATATGAATACATAATATGGATATATGAATATATAATATGTATAGTCTAAGAATATATATTATATCTATTTGGGAGCATTAATATAGTGGTAAATTTTCGTTCTTTCTATAATTTCTCTTAAAAGAACCGTACAAACTCTGTAAGCACTACTAGTTGAGAATTCATACTTTTAACTGCTTAAGAACAATCATACTTCATTGAACATTTGTCTTACTTTCATTATCATTTTATGAATATTTTCTAAAACCTTGTCTCTACAAGTTGGCAGCTATGAGTAGAGAAAATGAAAGTTAAATGGCATTTTTACTGTCAGAAATAGCATTCAGTTATGAAATTTTAATTTTCCTCACGTTTTTAATGTCGCATTAGATTAGAGGCGACATCAGGTTGTAAAGGGTGAAAATGTAAATTTGTTTTTCAAAATGTGATTCTGCATAAACTAATGTGCTGCCATCAAAATCATTTCATACAAATGAATCGAACAGGTGATTTAAAAACTAATTTTCCGATGTTTGCCTTGATCTTGTGAACACGGCTATAATGGCAAAAGGTGACAAGCTTGCATCTAATGTTCAGTAATTAAAGAATTTTATTATCTATTTATGTCTGTTTTTTTAAGTTTAAGAAAGAAAAAATGTCGTAATTCAAATCGGTTTGAACGAAAATTTCTGCAGTTATTTTAATAGTTCGAACTTTGCAGATATTTTGAAGATTCAAGAAGCATTCCGCGCGCTATTATACACTAAATTTCGAAGTTACTGCGCATGTGCACTACTAACACAAAAAATACGATACAATAGTTTATGATATGATATTAGGGCTACGAACTTTCTACGCTTTTAATAAAAATTTATTTTAGTGGTAATTGTGTTTATGTTTTGATGTATTCTTTTTTATTTATTTAAACTTATTGTCTGCACCAATACATATAAATGATTTAAAGGTTCATATGCAACGCCACTTTGTCTTAGCTCTCGTATATATATTTTATATTTAACCCCGACCTTCCTTAATAACATCGATCATCATAATCTTCATGATTATCTTATTTTATATTGTTTATGATTATATTGTCATTTAACCCTTTTGAAGGCCGTGGTAAGTATACTTACCACCACATTTTACCACTTTTAATTTAGGTTTCCATTTTTCAATGACTTCAGCTTTCTTTAAGTGAATTTGGATAAAATTGGTAACCATTTGTCACTTTTAAAAAACGTATAAAAGTTATAAAATACATAATTCCTTTTGAAGTTTGTAGCATTTAAGGAATTTATTTTATATATAAAGAAAAATAAAAGTCAGTAAGTTCCTAATAGGTCATGTTAAATATATTTACCACCAAAAAAATGGCATTTTTATAAACTAGATGAGTTTCTTTTTTTTTAATATCAATTACTGTTCTTAAAACAATTTCAATTCCAAAAATACTTTAATTTACCTTTACTAGAAATAAAGGGCCCGTTAAAGGGTTAAATGTCTACCACTCTATAAAAAGTTTTGCTAAAAGCGTAGTAGTTGGCAGATCTGCGATAAAGTAGTTAATATTTAGCTTTTAACTAAATAATTAATAATAGCTCTATTACTTCAAAACCTACGCAGAGTAAGACTGCAAAATTTCTCTTTTATGCCTACACTATAAGGCGGTACATTTGATAATGCCTAGATTTGAAATGCCTAAACATGGAGTTGAAAAATTATTTTTTTAACAAAAATCTAAAGTGAAATAATTAGGAAAATTACGAATGAATTTTAAGGATTCGAAATTTACAAATTGTCAAAAAATAGCTCTTAAAGAACCTTTTCTGACGGAAGTGTTTATAAAATTGGCAGCGCCCCAATTCATACACACTTTTATAATAGCGAAACTATTTTTCCATCATCTAATACAGATATTTCCAAACAAAACTACTGAGACATTTCATTACACAATATTCTGTTAAGAATTGCACTCACTATCGATGATGTAATTGTTAGTAACAATTTTTTTTTTTTTAAAGTTCTCTTTTTCTAGATTTTTTTCATTATCTTTTCTTTCATCGTTAATAATTATATGAGAAGATGCAAGATAGTCTACTTTCACAACCAGGTTAAGATAAACAAAAAACTAGCAACGATGCGAAAAGAAGAGTTTTGATTACTTTTTTCGATGTAGCAAGCCTGCAATGGTTGGTTGATTTCGAATGGGCGACTCCATCAAAAAAAGGATTTTTCTAATCATTACTTTGTTATAAAGTTGTTATCGATGCCAGATAAGAAAGTTGTTGAAGAAAACTTGATTATCTTTTTCTCTTGTCATTAAGTGCAATTTAATGTATCAATTGGATTGATATTCCCAAACACAAATTCAAATTTCTAATAAATATTGAAAATGGGCGGTAAAAATAACACTGAACATTTACTTCATAAATTCAAATTGGAAAAGCGCACAGTGCAGCTATAACCAAATTTGTATATAGTAAATTAGTAAAAACACAAAATTACTTAATAATGAAAATAAATAAAAGTAAAATATAATTAGTAAAAACACAAAATTACTTAATAATAAAAATAAATAAAAATAAAATGTTAACACGCAATTATATTTAATTTATTTTTATTATTAAGTAATTTTGTGTTTTTACTAATTGGATTGATATTTTTAACTTATATTTATACATAGAATATTTTACATACTTTTCAGTATTAATAAATTTAATTTATGAATTAAAAATAAAAGTCAGAGAGCCTCTTACCGTTTTAAATCACCTAATAGATGGTTGTAAACATATTTACCATAAAAAATGGCATTGAATTATAAATTAATTTTTCCTAATAAGTAAAATCATTTTTTTCTGATATCTATTTCAATTCAATAAATATTTTATTTACCTTTACTATAAATTAAAAAAAATAAAATAATATTGAAATTAATTCCGATTGTAATTTGTACGTAAGATAACGAATTTACCGTAAACACGTAAAATTACATTCAAGCTAAATGATCATTAGCAAAATTAAAAAGAAGAACGTGGGCACAATGCCTTATATGACTAAAATTTTTTTTAAAAATAAATAAACTCACTGAAAAGCGGCAATAAATGCCAACTACAGCTCTATTTTTTTTCCATTGCAATGATATCGAAAGTAATATATAAAAAGAATTATAGTGTTTGTTAAGTAATTCTATATAAAGCTGTCATTTAATCTTTAAAAAATAATAATATGTAATTACAGATCAAATGTCAAAGTTCTACATTAATTAGCTATCACGATGACCATACAATGTACATTATTGCGCTCTTCATTTTATATTATAATAGCCGTGATGAAATAATTATATAACTAGTTTTTTTTCATCTTCTTTTTTCTAATTTAGCACCTACGGAGCAGTCGTGTTAAGTTTAATTTTTGTCTTTAAAAGCATATGATTCGTTTGATTAAGTGAATAAAAAAGAAGAATTATCAAGAGAATAGAATGCTACGTTGAATGTAAGGCGAAATGAATCAAAATCAGAAAAGGGAGTAGTAAAATACTTTTTTCCCCCAGTTTTTCTTTCAGAAAACAAAATCTTACAATCGTTTTTGAAGTTATACTTCTTACGCGACTTTCAACAAGGTTGCGTTAAGCGTTTAACGCTACATTGGGCAGGAAATCACGTGGTAGGATCCAGTTTTCCCTCATTCATTTCCATATTGTTTTGGGTCTCACTAGCATAAAAATAATAAAAGTCATGAAAGTATTGTTTTTCTATAAATATTTTTTTAGTTTGTTTTGATACACATATAATTTAATAGGGTAGTATTTTTTATTTTTAAATTTAGTGGATAACAATTGTAAAAAATGAGGGAAAACAATCCTACGGACAATGCGACGGATTTAAGGTTATGTCAAGGTACGTCTCTTGTGAATATCAATTGATTGTTAGGTTTTCTCTTCTGAAATTACATTATGACGCATTCACATACATTCTTAATACAAATACATTGTCCATGGCGAGACGATGAGACAACCACAAGCACTTCCACTGATTCAAGAGGTCCACGAGGGAAAAATGCACAATATTACCGTGATTACAGAGCACGGAAGCGAGCGGAGCAGGAAAAAGAGTAGTTGAATAGAACTAGTGATCCTTCTACGACTGCTGATTCTTCCACTATTAACGTCGCAGGTTGCGAAGTTTAACTTCTTCCACGCGGAGGGACTCCACGCACTATTTTTTTAAATCTATATTATCATTCTGAAATCAGATTTATTTAATAGCGCGGATTGATAGGTTAGCGCAATGAATACCTTAAAAATACTGCTATCACTTTTTATTTATTTAATTAATCTGGGATCAGACTTGCTTATAGTTGTGGGATGACAAGTTCACGCAATGAATTATTTAAGAGCTGCAAGATTCCTACGTGATGCTTTGCGTAAATCTATTTTTGTCAATGCCAAAAAATAGCAACTTTCCATTTTTTTTTTATGCCATATACATAGCTGCCAGTCTTTATGTTTATATTTAAAACGATCGTCAAATTTATGTTTCTTTATATAATTATAAACTTTATAAATATAAAATTTAAATTAATTTTGTCTACCACTTTATAAATATTAATTATGTTTATATGAGGCGACATAATTTCCTTCACTGTTGCGGAAACAGAAGTCACTATAGACGCTCCAGACAAGCCATAATAATAAAAAAAAATGGCGATTAACTATAATGTAAATTTTGCAATTAATTGTCTATTTCTGCTTTCTTTTTAAAAGGTATAGCACGACATGAGAATTTTAAAGTGGTGAATAATATATGCCTACGAATTATTTAGAAATAGTGGTGAATAAAAATCTACTAAATTGAATTTATTAAACCAAGAATTACGATTGATAAACTATCATTTTAAAATATATATTTGCTGTCCGGATCAAGTTGGCATTTCTGTAGCAGCCACCAAAAAGTTTTCATCACAACTACTTATAAACTCATGATGGATAGGATAGGGGCCGCTGCTTGGCCTAGGTGCCTAGCTAGGTAAAATAAAGAAGAACAGTGGAGGGATTCATAACTCTTCCCTTCAGTGTATTCAGTCTCCATGTATGCAGAGATGCCAACTTGCTCCGGACAGCAAATAAATATTTTAAAGTGGTAGTTTATTAATGTGTGATTCTTGGTTTAATAAATGCAATTTATTACGTTTTTATCCACCACTATTTCTAAATAATTCGAAGGCTTATAAAATTCAGCACTTTGTCATGGATATGTTATGTTGCACCGTTTAAAGAGTAAGCAAAATTAGTCTAATATTTGCAAATTTTTGTTTCCAGTTGTTTATCGATTTATAAATTAATATGGTGCGTCGGGAGCAGTTGGCATCTCTGTGTACATTTCTATTTCTTCATGATGAAAGGGTAAAGGGCCTATTTTGGCCTAAGATGCCGGGTTCTCAAACAACGAATGAACAACGGTGTGATCGAGTTCCAAAATAATAAAAAATTGACAGGTATGTAAATGTTATCCTGACATTTTGCTAAATAGAGAATGGAGATCTTTTTTGGTTTTCATTTTTTTTGAAATTTATTAACCCCTTGGGGATGGGTGATTCAGAAAAGCATTCGTACAAAATCAGAATCAAGTTGTAATTAAATAAAAAACGGTAACTTAAATGTAGTCGTTGCTAATTTGACAGACTTACTTTGCTTTTACTTTAATTATTGTTAGTTTAATCATATATATAATCAATGCTAATTCAAAGTATAACTAAATAGTTTTATTTTGAACAAAGTAATGGTGAATTAAATAAATCAAACAATTATAACTCCGCCCACAAATAAACTGCTAAAGAAATACTTTGATTACCAGTTTTATCTTTTTACCTTGGTTGATACGGTTTTATGCTGGCACGTATTTGCAGAGATGCCAACTGCTCCGGACACGACAAAATAATTAGAAAAACGGTAAATAACTACAAGTAAATCGTGCAAATGTTTGACTATTATTGCTTGCTTTGTAAAAGGTATAGGTAACAATAAGGTAGTGAATTATATAAACATACGAATTATTTAGAAATAGTGGTAGATCAAAATCTACTAAATTTAATTTATTAAACCAAGAATCCAATTTATTAACTACCACTTTCAAATATATATTTTCTGTCCGGAGCAAGTTGGCATCTCTGTATTTGTGATAGTCGGTGCGAAAGGGTTAAAATCCTCAGAATTTTCTGAAATTTTGAATCAGCTGATATTTTTTCCTGCTAAGTCAAATGCAATGAAATATTAAATGTTTCTTCAGAAAAAGTGGGTTTTTTCGCTCAAATAAGCATGTTACAGTTAACTGTTATATATAAATTAAAATATTTCTTTAAAATATTGACTTTAAATTCTACAGCATGAAAATCTGACCCATCGTTTAAAAGTGTAATTCGGTTTCTTTTTTACTGTACATATGTTTAAGCTACTGGTTTGCGATGTTGTCTAAAACAAATTTTTGAGCTTTTAAGCCCATACATTAAATTATAAATCTCTATTAAATTATAAATCTTTATATTTATGAATCCTAAGAGTAATTTTACTGCAGCCTTCAAGCATATAATGTCGTGCGCAGTCTGACGCAAATGTCGTCTATAGGCAAGTGAACAATGTCAATCAGTTCTGAAATCGGTGTAATAGTAATTGCCAAACCAATTGAATCTAATTCGTATTAGTTGCGCAACAAACAGTGTTCGTTTTATTGCACATCGATGGGTAGATTCATCGTGACCATTAGCACGCAACGTTCTACGGATGGAATTGCATATTTGAGGGGAAGTTCTCAAATGTCTTTGAGAGGAACAGATGGTCTCGTAATTGGACAACTAAATCTTTTTTGCGATGCATTATTATTAATTAATTGTTTATTGCATTTTAATAATTTTTTTTTAAAAATTTATAAAATGCTTGTTTTTTTCATAAAAAATAATCGGCATTTAATCTATTGATAACTTTCACCAGCCCAAACAAATTTTAAAAAACTTTTAGAAAGCAGTGTATGCACTGCGTCTTATGTATTTTAAATTCTTTACTTGGTTATTAAACTTAATGTCAGCGTTAGAGGCACGATGACTCAGTGAATAGAGCGTTTGCCTTCCAATGAGGCGAACCGGGTTCAAATCCCAGTCGATACGAATTCCGCATTCGCCTTTCACTGACCACAGTGCTGACGTGAAATATCCTCAGTGGTAGACGGATTATGGGTTAGAGTCCCCTTGCCGTCAGGCTAACCTTGGGAGGTTCTCGTGGTCTTCCTCTCCATGTAACGCAAATGCGGGTTAGCTTCATCGAAAAGTTCTCCACTAAGGCAAATTTCTCCCAATACTCGATTCAGGAGTTCACTTGTCTTCTGGATTGGGTTCGAAATTTCAAGGCTACGGAGTTGAACATTAGTAGTCGTAAACTCAAAAATTGGGTCGGCTGTTCAACGACGGATATAAAATATAAAATAAAATATAGTGTCAGCGTTAACTTTATGTTAATATTTGTTAATTTAAATTTTTCTTTTTTTTTTTAATCCGTTCTATTTTTGCTTATTACAGCTATAACAGTTCGCTAGGCTCTCAAGTACTATGCTTTTTGCGAAATATTTTATAGTGTGGCATAAATCTTAAGTAACTTTATCAACATTTTAAAGGCCCAGTCGCGCGAGAGCTTGAACTTGCAATTCATATGAACGCTTGAATTATTTACATGTATTATTTAAATTATTTACGTGGATAGGAAAACAACTTTAAATCAAATTGTATAATTTTAAATTAAATTTATAAAACAAAGAAAACATTAACTTGAGCACAGGAAGGAATTTTCACAATAAGAGTAGAAAGTTGGCAGCTCTGGTTGTGTACTAGTAACTCAGATAAGCATTTCGTGTTATAGCCATTCTTTGGTGAGGTTGCGTTTGTGTAACATTCGTTGTGATGTAAATCGAACCTGATTGGAAAAAGAGGGGTAAGGATTAGCTATTCTAAACTGGTAACTTCTAATTTGACTACCATTTTAGTTCTAAAAAATCATTGTTATTTCATAATTTTAGATCAAGCTATAACTACTCTTATTAATGAATTTTATTGAACAAGAATGATTCAAAGAAAAAAAATTTAAAAGTGAACACTTCTTCTTGTTTTTCTCTACTTTTCTATACATTCAATTATTTGTTACTTATTACCATGGCAAAATGCCATTCTTTTTTCTCTACCTCTGCATGTGCCATTCTTTGTTGCATTTTATGTAATCTGTCTATTGTTTTTGCTTATTTTCTCATTACAGGAAGAATCTGAAAACAGACCAGACCAAATTAGATGGGAAATCCTTGGCCGAGCAATATCACCGGCCATACTTTGCGCAAAGCGTGGAGGTAGCGGGTTCGAATCCCGCTGTTACCCTGGAAGTATCTGTCCTTCTATTTGACAAAGATTTATGAGCCTAAATTGAGCACACAAGCCTGCAAATGCATGTACGTAATTCGAATAAACCTATATTTGATTGGCATTTCAAACAAAAAATCACTTATAGTGGATCTGTTAATTTCACTACCTCTTATTAAAAAACTAATTCCTATTGCTCAATATCGGATACGTTGGCGAAAATTGAAGCAATTCTGCAAACTTTCAACACCTATTGCTAAAATTCATTCCAGTGGTAGCTATGATTATTAGTGAATTATTTTTTATTCATTTAAATTAACTTTCCCCATCACTACACGTAAAAGATTTTTAAACGTTCAAATGCAACAACAACACTTTCTTTCAGCTCTTTCGCGGTGAGACTTTTATAATGTTGGCAAAATTACCAAAAGCTCTGAATGCTTCGGTTTTAAAATGTATATCACTCTATAAAATATATTTCAAAAAACGTAGTAGGTTTAGTGTTTGCGATCGATGTGAATTAATTTTATTCTTATCAAAGACTTAAGCTAATTCTTTGAAAAAGAATTATTTTTACCTTTAGCAATTTTACTTAGTTTTTTCCAAAACTTTAAAACTCTTTTAATTCTCATTATTAAGTGATTTATTTTAAATGCTGCATTATCATTTAATTTTTATTTTAAAGGTAAATTTTCAATTCAGAACTTAAAAATATTTCAATAAAAAGTGTGTCAAGGAAATTATTTCAAGGATAGTTAAATCGGGTGAACCAGATTCATTGATTAAATTCATTGAAAATGTTTATACATCAAAGAAAATTGCTGGTTAATATAATTGAATCAATGAAGCGTAAAATTGAAAGAAATCAATATATTATATTCAAATGCTTACGAGTTTTAGATTAAATAACTTTAAAGAAAATCGATAGTGCATAATTTCATTCTATTCCACATCCTTGAGAAGAACAAATTGGAGTTAAAAAATTAGAGTTTTCAGACTTCAAGATGGCCGTTTACCTTCAATAGCGTTTTTTCAGAAAATTCCAAATCGTGCAATTTTTATTGATAATTTATAGAAAAACAACTTTGGAGCTACAATGAAATTATTTAATTCAAAATTAAAAATTTTACTAAATTTTACTAAAATTTAATAAAATTTTAAATTAATTTTCTGAAGTTATAAGTTTATTTTTGCGAAATGCATTAAAAGATTTTTATCACATTTTAAGGGCAATACAAGTAAAATACTACCTAATTTAACTAATGATAGCAAAAAAATTCTCTTTTGAAACGAAATCTCAGTAATAAATGTAAAAGGTATAGAAAATTTGCAAAACCGTCAGAGAAAATAACATTATTTTTCTTTTGTACATATTTTTTTCAGAATCCTAGTTAAATTCTCGCTAAATACAACAAATACACAATAATAAGGTGTTTTGCAGAAAGGGAGAACTTTGAAAAAATTATAAGAAGAAAAATTCTAACTAGAATCGAATTCCTATCAAGCCTGGAAAACCATATATATATATATCGAAGAGCGGATCACAAACAAGGGTTGCACAACATGGAAACATGTATATCTGGGAGATTTTGCATGGCAAAACACTTCGTAGAAAAATAAGAATCATTGCACTGGGAAAAAAATTTTAGTTGCATTTTTACAAGTAGTACTTGATTATACCTAATTCGGGTGTGGGAATTTCAAATCTGTAATTAGTTTTGTTCGTGAATCTTGATTTTTTCTTTTAAAAATTTCAATTTTTGTGTAGTTTAAATTTTTTTTATTGTGCAAGTTTGTAAAGAACTTATAGATTTTATATACATACATATTCACTTGTCTGCTTCTTTTAAAATGACACTTAAAGCCTGCATATTGTGCAAGTTTGTAAAGAACTTATAGATTTTATATACATACATATTCACTTGTCTGCTTCTTTTAAAATGACACTTAAAAGAATGATGTATTTCGTGAACTTAAATGTATTATCCCCTTCTTCCGACCACTCCTTACGTAGCGGAGAAGTGGGGTCACTTAGTATAAACTCAAGTGAATTTTGAAAAATATTGGTCAGGAATATATTATTGAATTGTACAAGAATTGCGGCTTGTAGAAAGAAACCTATTGCGGATTTGATATCGGTGACGTGAAAATATCTAAGATCCGTTCAAAATTTCAATGGATTTGAAAATGCAAAAAATTTGTTCCCCTGTATTATGAATAAGCAACAGCTTAAGAAAAGTTACAAAAATTCTTCAAAACTTGAAAAGTGTTCATAGTGCAATGGCACTTGCCTTTCAACTATTCACAAAAAATCACCCCTAGAGTAGTCATAAAAATCGGAATTTGATAAGTCCACATAACTAGGACTATTTATCCATTTTATGTGGAATCCTGATGCAACTATAAATGGGTCTTTCATGTTTTGATCAGATGTTTCGTGGAAAAGTTTTGTTGATTTATAGCTAGAATCCTTCTTGTTTCTTTGAGGAGTTAGTTTTTCAGCTAAGATTAGTTTGGTGGCAAGATTCATGGTCCCTGTACTCAATATGTTTCATATGCTTCAATATGTTTCATCCCTAAAAGCAAAAACGTAAATAAGTTTCGTTTCCGATTTACGCAGATGAGATTACAGTGGGCAGTTTTTCTTTCTTTAAAATAACAAATAAATAAATTCGTCGCAACTTAAATCGACAATGAACTGATCAGTGATTTGAATTGCTAACTCTTCCAAAAGTAAAAGAAACTATCTCATATACATTGCGTATTCAGAATCGGCGATTACATTTCCGTCTCTCAAGTTTGCTTGGGAACAATTCGTAAGTTACTAACGGTGGAATCATTTCCTATATTGCTTCCCATAATCTGTTTGCAACTTGGTTTCTTACAAAGTAATATAAAACGCAAATTTACTTAATAGTTTTATGTCGCTTAATAGTTTGGTTGAATTTCAATTTTCAAAGAAAAAAATATATTACTTAATGGGTGTGTTTCCTAATTCCTAAAACCTAAAAATAGATACGTTTTGTTTCCGGTTTAAGCATATCAAATTACAAGAGATGACTTCATTTTTTTTCCATGGGAAAAAAAAGAGAGTAAATTGCTCGCAACGTAAATCGACAACGAAACTGCGTGCCAATTTGCAAAACAAACTCTCTCAATAAATGAAATCATTTCAAAAACATTATGTATTCCAAATTGGCGATTACGCTTCCGTCTCTCATGTATGCCCGCCATCTTTAACTTTCCCTGAGTTACCAGAAGTGAAATCATTATCGCTTTTCGATCCCATAACGCTGTTTATAGCTCGTTTATTCTCGCAGCGCAAAAGAAGAACGCTTATTTGCGCATCGAAAACCAACAATTGCTCGCTTTCACGCCTCTTCGTGGTGAACGGTCACGAAATTGGGTTAAGACATGCCATAAAGTGAAAGCAATAAAAGTACTGAAGTTGGAAATAATAAAAAAAATAAAGCGATTTTCTACTGCAGGAAGTTGAAAAACCAATAAAGTAGGCCTTCTTCCCAAATAGAATGGTATTCATTAAGTTTAAAAAGAAGAAAAAATATATTTTAAAGCATTATTGAGCTTGCAGCGTTTACGATTTTATGTAGCATTTCATGTTTATTTATTCTTATTGTAAATTTGATCGCTTTTTAACTTCTGTACTGTTCATTGTAAGTGCCTTTAAAGCTTACAATGTTTGGGACATGTGATATGAACGAAATGATATGCGATTTATTTTTTGAATTTTAATTATTAAAATTAAGCGACAATAATTTCTTAATTATTTCTACTATGAAATCAATCATTTTTGTTGACAGGAGCATAATTATTCCTTTGTATCCTTCTATTTTTATTTGTAGCATTAATTACCTACTTTCCTCCTATATTTTATAAGAAAGGCTTGGAACAACTAAGTTATAAGCCGCTGGTGTAACTGGGAGTAATCGTGGTTTTGATGAAAAACACTATGCAAGTCGCAGGAAGTTTCTACGTAGCTTTATTTTTATTTTTTTTATTTATCTAGTTTTAAATTTCGGTACTTATCTGGAATCAGTAGGGGAGAGTGGGGTCAATTGTAAAATTTTTTACTTAACTATTCCTAACTAACAAAAAATCCAATATATTATTAGTATTAATTGACAGACGAGTAAAGTAGATTATCCTCTACTAGAAAAAAAAAATTAAAACCTTATTTTAAATGTTATTATATTAGTTATTAACAATTTTTGACAGTCGTGCACTTGTTACAATTGTCCCCACTTACGGGGTCAATTGTAACAGTTCATAAATTCAACTAAAACATAGTTAATTATACATATTATCATAGTTGTGATATATTTTTTATTGATCAAAATAGTAGTGATATTTTAGGAGTAAAAATAACAACGAGCGGAGATCTAAAGGGTTAAACTTTTAACTTTAAGGGGTTAAAATTTTTAATTTATGCTGTGAAAGGGAACAAGTAAAATAATGCACATGCAACATAATATAAATGATATAGGAAACTATTGGCGGTTCTTAAAGAGTTAAGTAATGGTTTGTATACGTAAGATTATTTATTTACCGCTGTTACAATCGTCCCTTTACTTATTGTTACAATCGTCCCCAAGACGCCATTTCAGCTTCATTTGTTAAAAACATTGCTAGTTAATTAACAAAGCTAATTCTTTTTTATTGAAATGCTAATTAAGGTGTCCGCTTACACATTCGGTTAATAATTTTTATTTGTTTAAACAAAATTACTTTGTTACAATATAATAATGTAACACCAAAAAAGTACTTACGTAGCGTGAAAATATCTTTTGTGATGTAACTCTTTCAAAAGTACATAAAAATGGTTGCCAGCAAGGGTGTACATGTAGATTTATTAAATACACCTTGTGCGCCACCTAGGAACCAAATCTAGATCCCGACACTCGAAATTTTTTCTCTGTTACAATTCTACCCTGTTACAATTGACCCAACTCTCCCCTACCGAGGAAAAATTTGATGTAAAAAATTATCTCAAAGATAAAATGTGACTTGTTACTATAATGGCCCATTATCTTCATCAATATTTGTTTTTTCGTTTTAATTTTATTATACAGTCGAGCCCCGCTATAGTGAACATGGTTTCTAGTGAACTCCCGGATATAGTGAACGAAATATTCGCCCCCTTGCCTTACTATGCACATACAATGTTATTTTTTGTGGATATAGTGAACCAAAAGGAGAGAGGGAATTGGATATAATGAACTTTTTCCTGTTTTGGACTGATTTTTTTTTTTACTCATTTTTTGGTAATTTTGAAATTTTTACATAAAATACATATACCGATTTTTAAAACCATCTATTGAGAAGAATGTAGCCATAAGCACTTTTCTTGTTTGCTTCTTCCATCTCAGTTTCCCATCTCCAAATAAAGGCCATCGCTAAAATTTTTGTACGTAAGACGCAGAGTAATGAAAAATAAAAGTTAACATATTTTTTGTTACTGCATATTGTTTTTTGAACGTTTTTGTATTTCTTTTTATTGGTCATTTATTTAAGTAATGTGTCATAAAAAGGAGCAGTTCGGAAAATTAGTTAAAATTGTTTGCGGTATTGATATAGTGAACTCCCGTTATAGTGAACAAAAATTTCGGTCCCTTGAAAGTTCACTATAGCGGGGTGTAACTGTATTTAACCCTTCCGCTATTATTTTTTTCTTCGAAGTAAATTGTTAAGTCATTCAATATAGTAACTAGAACATGACTAGGAATATTTTATTAATTATTTCTTTAAAGAATTGGCTTAAAATTATTATTTAAAATTATTATTATGAAATAATTTAAATAAATGATTTTTAAGACAGCCAATAATCTATTTCAATAAAACGCAAAAATATTATTGTCCTAACTATTGAAAAATACATCAAACTTTTCTTCATTTTTGGAATAAATTTTAAAACTTTAACCAGTCAAACGCGTTTGACATAGATACGCTCCTGACCAAATCTCAATTGCGGTGCGTAGGACGTGTATACTAGTCGGGTAAAATAAAAATTTGCCACTGACTATCATCATCATCATAAAAATTTATCTGGTCTCCTGAGGCCGTTTTCGGCCCTTTTCCCATTCATCTTGAAGTTTTAACTTTATGATGACACTTTCTGGTAAACGGAATAAAAATTAAGTGAAAAGAAAATTAATTTTTTTGTATTCCAAATAACGCAGCAAGAATAAACAGCCATTAGCCTGAGGTTTATGTCCTTTTTCAAGTTTTCAACAGTAAAAACTTCGATGAATTCTGCAGTACCACAATTTATGGCTTTTTCAAAAAATTTACGATTACGGTTTGCAATATGACTGTCTAAAAAATCAATGTTCAGATCGCGATGTACGTTTGTTTTTAGATTTGATATAGCAACATAGGAGTTTAGATTTGATTTAGGTTTGAATAGTATTTGATAAAGTTTGATAATTATAGCTTAATATTAACTCATCTCTCCATCTGTAATTGCTCACCATCCACTATATTTTCAATTTTATGTTCTTTTTTGTTTTAAATCCTCCGTGTTATAACTATGTTTGTAATCTATCAGTACTCCCTGGATGCCCCCTGACGGGGGCGGGACAGGGTTGAATAATAAAATAGTTCATTTGTTTTTAGATTTGATATAGTAACGAATTTTTTACATTTATATATGGTTCTTGATTTAACAAATTTAATTTAGGCTGATTTGAGTTTTAAAAAAATACACTCATTTTTTTTTATTAGTGGTACACAGCGTTACGAAAAATTTAGAAGGGGTACACAAAAGTCATAAGTTTGGAAAACACTGCATTAAGGTCATGTGTTTTTTGTCTTAAGTGTTATTTTCAAAAGAGCAGTGTTATTTTCTAGTGTACATGGATGTATATAAACACATACGTTCTTCATAAACTTGTACATTAAACTAAGCTAAAAATATCATTAAAAAAAATCTATGGCTTTCGGAACATAACTAATTTAAGATGTAAAATCCCTACACACGAATTAGGTTAGATCAAGGACTTGTAAAAATGCAACAAAAAATTTGTTATCCAGTGTATTAATCAAACCAACTTTGCAACTTAACCTTTTAACGGGCCCTTTATTTCTAGTAAAGGTAAATTAAAGTATTTTTGGAATTGAAATTGTTTTAAGTATAATTGTTATAACAGTAGGTAAGTATAATTGTTATAACAATAACTGATATAAAAAAAAAACTCATTTAGTTTATAAAAATGTCATTTTTTTGGTGGTAAATATATTTAACATGACCTATTAGGAACTTACTGACTTTAATTTTTCTTTATTTATAAAATAAATTCCTTAAATGCTACAAACTTCAAAAGGAATTATGTATTTT
>NC_092212.1:78209482-78223307 GCF_043381705.1 Parasteatoda tepidariorum
AACATATAGCGCTTTTAAAAACGGAAACTGAAATAACCAGAGAGCATCAGCTGCGGCAATCTCATACTATTAAGCTAGGCAGAAGTGAGTAGTCTTTGTCGATAGATCTCTATTTTAGTATTTTGTCGAAAGCGCTTTTTCTCACGAATTTATATATTACGAATTTATTTGGCGATTTTTGATTTATATCACGAAATATAATGACACGAATTATTATATACTATAGCACATTTCTAATAGGTTTAACGAATTACATGTCATGAATTCAAATTTATTTTAATGACTTAGTATTTAATAAAAAGATGTAATTTTTTTTTAAAAAAAAAAGTTTTTATATGGATTTGGTTGATTGTTTTGAATTCCTAGAATTTTATGCATTTGCAATGTACCTAAGTTAGTAGCGAGTGAAGCGAGCTTGGTTTGAGAAGCAAACCATACAAGATTGCGTAGCAATTTTCGGGGGTTGGCGAGCGTCATCGAGCAGGGGGCGCAGCCCACTAGTTTATATAAAAAATAAACATGCGTATATACATAAATCTTAAAATAAACGAAAATTTTTCTAAAAGTGTGCCCCTTCACACTACGCCTATGATTGCATGCAGACACAAAACCGTCAAAAATACCTTTCTCTCGTTGGCAATGAAGAATGGAAACAAACCAAACATTAAGCTTGTCTGAAGTAAGAAATTCAAAAGCGAACTGCACTTATAAACAAACAAATTACACTTTTAAATTATGCTTAATAATTTTAACAGATTACATAATAATTTGAAACACGATTTCTGTTTTAATAATGCTTAATAATTACGAAAGCTGCTTAATAATTTGCACAGATAAGTGACTCGGTGTTTAATGAACCTTCAGAACAGAATAAGTAAAGACCGATCAGAAATGCATTGCTCTCAAAGACCCGCCAATATTTTTAAGTGGTAACAAAATTTATTCTACAAAATATAGTCTTAATTTCTTTTTTAAAAAATTTATTATTAATTTTTTGAGGGATTACCAGAAAGATTTGAAGGCTTATAGCACGTGCAGAAGTTCGATAGGTGCTAGAGGAATAGTATGTAAATTGAAGAGGTTGCGAAATTAGTAACAATTAAAATTTGTTCTAATTATTTTGAAGACTAGTTTGCTACCGCTTGAATATTTTTGGCGGACTTATGGAAACCTTGGAAATACTGCCAAAAGAGAATAAGTTATACACAGATTTTTCTTGAGTGAGGTCACGGGTGATTCATAAAAGCATTCGTACAAAATCAGACTCAGGATGTAAATAAAAAAAAACGGTAGCTTAAATGTATGCTTTGCTCATTTCACAGATTTACTTTGCTTTTACTTTAATTATTGTTAGTTTATTCATACATATAATCAATGTTAGTTCAAAGTAGTACTAAATAATTTTATTTTGAACTAAAGTAATGGTTAATTAAATAAATAAAACAATTATAACCTCGCCCACAAATAAACTACTAAAGAACTACTTTGTTTACCAGTTTTATCTTTTTACCCTGATTGATACGGTTTTATGCTGGCACGTATTTGTCACAGTCGGTCCGAAAGGGTTAAATTCCGTCAAAGTTGTGTCCTTAACTTACAAACGTGTAAATTTACGAATTTCAACAACAATTCAAATTTACTGTGAATATATTAGAAAATGCTTTTAAATTTTCAAGATAGATCCTTTTTACGTTTCTTATGCATAGAAGCGTAGTTCCCATATTCAGCCAATATGATTGTAATTTAAACATAATTTATAATTAGTTATTACTTCTATTTACCTATTACTACTGCGTTTGATGACGAAGTGTAGGCTATTACTATTGCCTTTCAACAGTTAGCTTGATTGTCTAAAGGCATAAGGAATGCTGACCTTTCATTCATTGAAACTTTTAACCAATTTGACATTCAAGCAGAGCTTGAAGTTAAAAAAAAGCAGAGGCTTCTAAGGATAAGATCTGGACAATCCTTAATGAAAACCTCAACTATGATCCTAATGCTCCTAGAAAAACAATTATGGATGGATCATGACTTTTAACTGGACATGACCATTACGTCTTACATCCGAAAGCCTCCACACGGATTTTTATAATGAGTCTGCGCAGACCATTTAAACAGTGAATCAGCTGTGCGCATGAATCTAATAAAATTTTCGAATTTTATTATATACATTTGAGAATTGAATCTATAGTGGTTGACAAGTAAATAAGACAAACCAATCATACTGAAAAATCAACTGGTTAACGCCCAGCGTCATATATTTAGGACAGTTCCCTTTTTCAAAAACATTCATTGTGGTGGGAAACTTTTTCCAGCATTTTCATTTATCTGGGTGAATTAAACGATTCTCAGATACCACAATGATTCAGTTATTTCTGATTAGATATAGAATTATAAGGAGCAAGTACTTTTAGATTCGCAGATGATACAGGAATTGTCGTGAAGTCCAAGAAAAGCTTACGGAAATAGAAACCTGGCGTCTAGACTGGAAGCTTAAAGTCAACGGCCAAAAATCGAAACTACTAATCATCCAACATAAAAGAAAAACTATCCTCCCAAAAAATCAAGTTGTTCACTTCAACGAAACTATACCCATAGTCAAAACAGCAAAATATCTTGGTCTGGTCATAAACAGCAAATTTAATTGGAAAGATCACGTCAAAACAGTTATCAACAAAGCACAAGCAGCCTGTCACAGATTACAAATCCTTCTTCAGAACCCCAAAATGGAACTCAGACTTAAACGTTTACTCTTCATCTCGATGATCCGTCCCATCCTAACTTATGCATCTCCAGCTTGTTGCAACATCTCCACATCACTCCTTAAAAAACTCAAAATATGACAGAATAAAATCCTTAGGAAAATAACAAAAGCAAGATGGTTTATCCGCATCGCGACCTCAACATAGATTTTTTAAATCACCATATTGCAAAGTTAAATTTCAGATTTTTCGATAAGACCATAAATTGTGACACCGCAGGATTCAACGAAATTTTTACTTTTGAAAACTTAAGAGAAGACACATACACCTCAGACCGATGGCAGCTCATTTTTGTAGTGACGTAATTTTAACTAAAATACAAAATATTTAATTTCTTTTTATTCCAATTGCATTCCAATTACCAGAAAGAACCACCTTAAAGACCACAATACAAGACGAATGGGAAAAAGGCCGCTAACGGCCCCAAGCGCCCAGATACATTTCGATGATGATGATGAAGTACTTGTAGATCTATCAAAGACTTTTTGAATTCCCTAACAGTAGAAAAAACAATTAATTTCGAAAATATAGTGTACCACTTTTTGTATCATTTCAATATATAAATTCGGGACAAAACGGGTTAAACAAATTTTTAGACATATATTTGCAACTACTATCTTACTTTTACTAGATTTTCTATTAAATGGCTCTTTCATAAACTGGTTTACCTTCAAGGTGGTCTGATCGGACTATCTACAAAAAACCGTGTGGAGGCTTTCAGATATAGGAGGCGTTGACATGACTGATTGAGGTCTCGACTCATTCATATCGGCATAGCCGATTCACCTGACTGTTCGCTTTGTGACTCTTGTCTTTCTATAACTGCTGAACATTTAGATGTGTGGCTTGCACTACTGGATTTTAATTGTACAATTGAAAAATACTGGAGAGCACGTCTACTAATGGCATAGGTGGTATTGTTTGTAATAGTGTGTGACATTTGCAAAATAAATAGTTAGTTTTACTATATCTATAATTGTAAGTTTATTTTATTTTAAATTTTGCATCGCCACCTTAGGTAGTTAGGTATTTACATCGTACTAGAGTTTCACAATGGGCTATTGGCGACGGTCTGGGAAACATCCCTGAGGATGATTCGAAGACATGCCATCGTAATTTTGATCGTGTGCAGAGGGGATGACTCCCCTGCTTTGGTAGCTCGACGACCTGCGTGCGAAGTCGAGCACCTTACGGTAGAGCAGTTTAAGGAGGACCGATAGTGCGCACCCCAGTCCCTACGCAGGCTGATCAAAGTGGTCACCCACCCGCTTACTGACTGCAACCAGTGATGCTTGACTTCGGTGCTCCACTGGGAACCGTGTCGGTACGATCAATCCACTGCGGAACCACCACAAAGCAAATAAAATATAGTAAATGAAATCTTCTCAGAAAAGAAGAAAATTTATTGTAACTAACTTCAATATTTTAAGTATTTCAACTAAATTATCAGCATTCAGTTTACTTTCAGCCAACAATTTTATCATGTAAAACTTCCAAGACATTTGCAGCTAACCAAAGATTGCTAACATTTAGTATTGAAGTGTTCCATGTCTTTGTCCAACCCTTGTATTTCCTTCAAAAAACATGATTTAACTCATTTCTCAAGTGTAGATAATTTTGATTGATTTCCTTCTTAAATCTAGCTTTGGCATATTTATTATATAAAGCTGATTTTCATTAACCTCTCATTCCAAGCTTTTTTTGAGTAATTTCTTTCGAAAAGTTAGCATTTTCCTTTTTTATATATAAGCTATTTTTNTTCCCATATTCAGCCAATATGATTGTAATTTAAACATAATTTATAATTAGTTATTACTTCTATTTACCTATTACTACTGCGTTTGATGACGAAGTGTAGGCTATTACTATTGCCTTTCAACAGTTAGCTTGATTGTCTAAAGGCATAAGGAATGCTGACCTTTCATGCATTGAGACTTTTAACCAATTGGACATTCAAGCAGAGCTTGAAGTAAAAAAAAAGCAGAGGCTTCTAAGGATAAGATCTGGACAATCCTTAATGAAAACCTCAACTATGATCCTAATGCGCCTAGAAAAACAATTATGGATGGACCATTACCTCTTACATCCGAAAGCCTCCACACTGATTTTTATAATTAGTCTACGCAGACCATTTAAAAAGTGAATCAGCTGTGAGCATGAATCCAAGTTATTTTTTAATTTTCGAATTTTATTATATACATTTGAGAATTGAATCTATAGTGGTTGACAAGTAAACAAGACAAACCAATCATACTAAAAAATTAAACAAACTTTTAGACATATATTTGCAACTACTATCTTACTTTTACTAGATTTTCTATTAAAGGGCTCTTTCGTAAAGTGCATAACCTTTATAGTGGTCTGATCGGACTATCTACAAAAAACCGTGTGGAGGATTTCAGTTACAGAAGGCGTTGACATGACGGATTGAGGTCTCGACTCATTCGTATCGGCGTAGCCGATTCACGTGACTGTTCGCTATGGGACTCTAGTCTTTCTATAACTGCTGAACATTTAGACGTGAGACCTGCACGACTGGATTTTAATTGTACAATTGAAAAATACTGGAGAGCACATGTATTAATGGCATAAGTGCTATTGTTTGTTATAGCGTGTGGCATTTGCAAAATAAGTAATTAGTTTCACGATATCTATAATTGTAAGTTTATTTTATTTTAAGCTTTCCAACGTCACCTTAGGTAGGTAGGCATTTACATCTCACTAGAGCTGCACAATGGGCTATTGGCCACGGTCTGGAAAAAATCCCTGAGGGTGATCCGAAGACATGCCATCGCAATTTTGATTCTCTGCAGAGGGGATGGCTCCCCTGGTTCGGTAGCTTGACGGCGTCGAGTACCTTAAGGTAGAGCAGTTTAGAAAGAACCGATACCACACATCCTCCGTTCCTACGCAGGCTGATCAAAGTGGTCACCCACCCGCTTACTGACTGCAGTCAGTGGTGCTTAACTTTGGTGTTCTACTGGGAACCGTGTCCCTACGATCAGTCCAATGCAGGGCCACCTTTGTTCAGGCATTAAGCATTGAAATGACTTAAATGAAATTTCAGAAAAGAAGAGAATTTATTGTAACTAATTTCGATATTTTAAATATTTAAACTAAATTATCGACATTCAGTTTACTTTCAGCCAACAATTTTATCGTGTAAAACTTCCAAGACATTTGCAGCTAAACTATGTCTTGGACTGCTAACATTTAGTATCGAATTGTTTCCATATTTTTCTCCAATCCTTGTATTTCCAACAAAAAACATGATTTAACTCATTTCTCAAGTGTAGATAATTTTGATTGATATCCTTCTTAAATCTAGCTTTGGCATATTTATTATATAAAGCTGATTTTAATTAACTTCTTATTCCAAGCTTATTTTGAGTAATTTCTTTCAAAAATTTAAAATTTTACTTTTTTTAAAGATAAACTATTTTTATTTTGTGCCTCTCTTTTTTGGCGATTTGCAAGTAAATAAATATATATGTAAATAAACCAAGAACCAATCACGCAAAGCTAAACAAAAATTGCAGCATTCCAAAGGAGATGCCATTGAAAGCAAAGATCGCGAAGCATATCATGGTCCAAGGGGTCCCCGATTCTGCACTAGAGCCTTTATTTTTTTACACAAACTATTTATTTTTCTCAACTTAATTCTTTAGTACAGATAATTGAAACAAATTTCTTTCTTAGTTAGAGTTTTGTTATATTAATTATGTAAAGCTGATTTTGATTAGTTGCCTATACTAAGCTTATTTCGAGTACTTTCTTTCGAAAATCTTTTTACCTTTTATATATGAACTATTTTTATTTTTTCAAAGCTAATTTTGATTCAATTTACTAAAAAAAATTTTAGCATAGTTTTATTGTAAAATATTTTATAGTCAAATATTTTGTAGTCGAACATCAAAATATCTTACAGTCGAGTTTTACTGAAATCGCACACTAACTTCACGAATTGAAGAAACAATCAATAGATTTTATTTCTTTTCTCACCTTATTATATTTTCTTTCGAAAAATCTTTTTACTTTTTTTATATGAACTATTTTTATTTTTTCAAAACTAATTTTGATTCAATTTATATAAAAAAAAATTTAGCATATTTTTATTGCAAAATATATTTTATAGTCAAATATTTTGTAGTCGAACATCAAAATATCTTACAGTCGAGTTTTACTGAAATCGCACACTAACTTCACAAATTGGAGAAACAATCAATAGATTTTATTTCTTCTCACCTTATTAATATAGTCTAAAAACCAATGCCTTAAAGCTAATCCATTTTATTCTTAGATTAACATCTGCTTTTTAGCATCAACAAAAGTTCCTTGTTGTATGAAATATTAACAGTGACTTCCACCCGATTTCTATATATACATCAAAACATACTCATATATAGCAATCACATCGTTCAACTGATCAGGTAAGATAATGAAAGGGCAAGTTGAGAAGGCGGAGTTGAGTTGACTTGCCGATGTCGTTATTGTATGGATTTGTGGCATCGATCTTTTGCTCCTTCGGATTTAAGTAGAACACTTTTCATTTTGTTACTGTTGATTCATTCTCGAACGAAAATAAAAATAACTGGAATTGATTCATCATTTGAGAAAATGAAATAATCGGGGTGAAAGTTAATGCTTTATTCTGATCTTTAGATTGATGTTCTTATTGATTGGGATAGTGTTTTTTTTTTAATGTTGTTCTTGATTGATGGATTTGGGTGACAAGTTGAGAAATTTTACTTGAGCAAGAAGTTGTATGATTATTTTTCTTGCTTGTTTAACTTCCAATATTACGCGAAAAAACGTACCCAATTAGAAAATTTTTGATGGTTTTTCATTGATGGACCAACATAATCTTGATGGTAACCATCAATGATTCCATCATGAACCATTATATTTTTTGATGGTAATCAACATAAGTAACCATCACCCCAATGTAGGAATACGGACTGATTTATGATGGTCCAACATAAGTATAGCAGCTTGTTTTGATGGTTTGTTCAGGTTGAACCAAAATGAATTTCTATCATAGCATTTTAGAAATCAAATGTTGGAACGATCATGAACAACCATCATCTCAATGTAGGAATTCGGACTGATTTATGATGATCCAAAAAAAAACAAATCAATTTGATGGTATATCCCTGAGAATCAACAAGAATGCCCATTAGACCATCATGGAAATGTATAGTTGAAACCATCATAGATTATTGGTCCATGAGAGTCAAACTTCTCTTGATGGTTAACCATCATAGTATAAAAGTGGCATTTTCTATCATGGAATGATGGAAGTTTGTCGCCATATCAAAAACCATCAACACGTATTGGAAAATGTTGAATGATGGTGACCATCAAATGATGTTGAACCATCACGAATCGCATTGAAACCAACATAAACCATCAAAAAAATTTTATTGGACCTTCAAGAATTTTTGACTTGGGTATAAATATACCTTCCAACATATAGGGTTTTAGGAAAACAACTTTTCAAGTGGCAGTGAACTAACGAAGATATTTTTAAATCAAGTCAAATTTGAATAAAAATTAAAGCATAAGTTAAAATTACAGGTATATAATTAGGGTCACATGTGCCCACTGGTTAACGTTGAAGAGCAGCACTTCGTCATGTTCCGAGTATATATTAGGTATATAATTAGGGTCACATGTGCCCACTGGTTAACGTTGAAGAGCAGTACTTCGTCCGCTTCCGAGTATATAATTAGGTATATAATTAGGGTCACATGTGCCCACTGGTTAACGTTGAAGAGCAGCACTTCGTCATCTTCCGAGTATATAATTAGGGTCACATGTGCCCACTGGTTAACGTTGAAGATCAGCACTTCGTCCGCTTCCGAGTAGCAGAATAAGTGTTAAATGCCTGATGTTGAAAAAAATATTTGATGGCATATTTTAATTTTTCAAAATAAATATGATATTCTTTGATCTCAGATTTTTGCTATTTTAACTGAAATTGAATTAAAAAAAGGAATAGAATAAAAATCATTGAAACTGTTATTTAAATGTTGATAAATTTCGCATAAAATGTAGATACTAAGTGTGAAATTGAACAAAATTTAACAATTAACTTTTTCTAAAATTATGAATTTTAAATAATTTGAATAAAAATATCAACAATTTTTTGAAGGTGCATTTTGGACTTTTAGTGCTATACTTATTCAATTTATACATTAAATTCTTTTTGAAATTGAACAAAACTTAAATATTAACCTTCTCTTAAATTATAAATTTAATATAATTTGTATAAAAATATCAACAATTTGTTAAATATGCATTTTGGACTTTTAGTGCTATACTTATTCAATTTATACATTAATTTCTTTTTGAAATTGAAAAAAATTTAACAGTTAACTTTTTTTAAAATTATAATTTTAAATAATTTAAATATAAACTACTATAATTTGTTAAATGTGCATTTTGGGACCTTTAGTGCTATACTTATTCAATTTATATATTAATTTCTTTTTGAAATCAAACAAGACTTAACTATTAACTTTCTCTAAAATTATAAACTTTAAATAATTTGAATAAAAATATCTACAATTTGTTCAATATGCATTTTGGACTCTTAGTGCTATACTTATTCAATTTATACATTAATTTCTTTGCGAAATTGAACAAAACTTAACAATTAACTTATTTTAAAATTATAAATAATTTAAATAAGATAACTATAATTTTAATTTAAATATAAACTACTATAATTTGTTAAATGTGCATTTTGGGACCTTTAGTGCTATACTTATTCAGTTTATATATTAATTTCTTTTTGAAATTAAACAAAACTTAGCTATTAACTTTCTCTAAAATTATAAACTTTAAATAATTTGAATAAAAATATCTACAATTTGTTAAATATGCATTTTGGACTTTTAGTGCTATACTTATTCAATTTATACATTAATTTCTCTTTGAAATTGAACAAAACTTAACAGTTAACTTTTTTTAAAATTATAATTTTAAATAATTTAAATATAAACTACTATAATTTGTTAAATGTGCATTTTGGGACCTTTAGTGCTATACTTATTCAATTTATGTATTAATTTCTTTTTGAAATTAAACAAAACTTAGCTATTAACTTTCTCTAAAATTATAAACTTTAAATAATTTGAATAAAAATATCTACAAAATATGCATTTTGGACTTTTAGTGCTATACTTATTCAATTTATACATTAATTTCTCTTTGAAATTGAACAAAACTTAACAGTTAACTTTTTTTAAAATTATAATTTTAAATAATTTAAATATAAACTACTATAATTTGTTAAATGTGCATTTTGGGACCTTTAGTGCTATACTTATTCAATTTATATATTAATTTCTTTTTGAAATTAAACAAGACTTAACTATCAACTTTTTCTAAAATTATAAACTTTAAATAATTTGAATAAAAATATCTACAATTTGTTAAATATGCTTTTTGGGACTTTTAGTGCTATACTTATTTAATTTGTCTTTTTTTAAAATTATGAATTTTAGATAATTTGAATAAAATTATCTACAATTTGATAAATATGCATTTTTGAACTTTTAATGCTATATTTATTCAATTTATGCATTAATTTCTTTTTATTTTTTTTATATTTTATGAATGTTATTCTGGATTGTGCTTGATTTTTCGAACTAAAAAAGACGAAAAATCAAATTTAGATTTTAGCTGCTCCAGTTTTGAAGAAAGGATGCTTTATTAAGCATATAAATGAAACTTTTTCAAATAGCTACGTATTTATAACACTTCGTAATCTCCGATGTTTTCTAATATTTTCCCGTTGTTATTATAGTATTTTAACTGTCAAAACAATCAGAAACATGTAAGTACATAAAATATAAAAAAAAAATAATGAAACACGGAAACAATTATAGTTCAAATTATTGATGCTTTTTAGGGTAGAAAAATTGCGCCGGTTTCTTGAAACTTATTTTGAAAGTGCATTTAAAAATAGTTATGAAATGGATAATAGACTTAAAAATAATCTTTTTGTCGGAAATGATCTTTTGTTTCGCAATTTAAAACATTGTCATAATTGTAAACTTTATTTTAGAGATAAGTGCACGTTCTTTTGTTAAAGACGTTGGAGTTTTATTCATCTTTTATCAATATATATCTCGAAGCAAGTTTTCTGAAAATTTTATAAAGTACCCTTTAGATATTTATTTGAATTTAAATTCCCTGTCTTCGTATTTTAAAGTTTAAAAAATTGAAAATGATTTATCTGATTGAAATGAATTGGAAAATCATTAAAACTTTTGCATTTAACATACAGTGAAATATAATTAGACATTATATAATAAATTTGTTTAGACATTGTATATTAATGCCTAGTGTCTGAGATAGATTTATTCTTTTCTAATGTATAAACTAGTTGTCGATAATTTCACTTTTAGAATATTCTTTTAAATACTTTAAAAATCTCATATAAAATACTTTCTGAATAATTTCATCCTTAGGGGAAAATGTATAAATTAGTTGTTCAATGTATAACTAGTTGTCTAATGTATAACTAGCTGTCTAATGTCTAAACTAGTTATCTTTCTAATGTATAAACTAGTTGTCTAATGTATAAACTAGTTGTCTTTCTAATGTATAAACTAGTTGTCTAATGTATAAACTAGTTGTCTATCATTTCACTTTTAAAATATTCTTTTAAATACTTTAAAATGGCCAATAAAATATTATTTGAGTAATTCCATCTTTAGGGGGAAGAATATTTTTATAAATTGATACTGACCAGGAAAGCCTAAACCCGATTTTTTATAGGTAGTCCGATCAGACCGAGGCATATAAAACAATGTGGAACAGAAGTCAAACCAAAACATTAACAATATGTGGTCAAACAGTTATGTTTGTCCATTACCAGAGCCTCAACTGCTCCAGATTCGACAAAATACTTTCGGAAAAGGTGGAGAAATGCTGATTAAAATGTGCAAATTTTCGATTAATTTTGTCCGATTAATTTTGCTGTTTCGATACCTTTCGTTGTTTCCTCATTTTATGGGCAAATGAGCATTTAATGAGTAAATAAATATTTGCCTATAATGTACACTATATGAAATTTTGAAGAACGCTGTTTTGCTACCTTTCATTGTTTCCTCACTTTATGGGCAAAAGAGTAAATAAATATTTGCTTATAATGTACACTGTATGAAATTTTGAAGAACGCTGTTTTGCTACCTTTCATTGTTTCCGCTCTTTATGGGCAAATGAGTATTTAATGAGTAAATGAATATTTGCCTATAATGTATACTATAAAAAATTTTGAATCATACTGTTTCGCTACCTTTCGTTACTTCTTCACTTTATGGACAAATGAGTACGTATTTGCTAATGAAATACGCTATAAAATTTTTTTTGAAGTAGGCTGTTTTTCTATAATTCGTTTAAAAACTCCAAAAATTTATTCAACAAACGCAATTGATCATTGTAACTGTTTGTTGTTTTTAGAATAAATGTTTTTTCTCGAAAAAATGACTTCCATTAGTTTGCGAGAACTAAATAAACTAGCGTAAAAAACCCAATTATCTTGAACTTAAAATTCTAGCCGCCATTAAAAAGAAGTTTTAAAATTTATGACAAGTGATCACCAAAGGTTAAAGTCGTGAGAATTCGTATACATTTAATCGTCTTGCTATTAAAACATCTTTTTTATTGACATTTTTTTGACATTAGTAGGGTAGTTAACTAATTTGAATAATTCTATTTGTTCTTTGGCAAAAATTGCAGACTCGTGTGACTGAATAATAGGTTCTAGACCAACTCATGAAAAAAGTCATTAATCAAGTGAATATATTCAAAAATATTGAAGACACACGGGCAATAAACTCGCTATCCATTAGACATTTTTCGCTAAAATTTGTTTCATTTTATACTCTTTCTAGGTTATTGACCTTTTACCTTCATTATCTCATAAATCTTCAGAACATTTAAGGAATATTTAAATAAATAGTTAGTAAAACGACATTTAATGTACTTTTTTGTATTTTATGTGTTTTATTAATTATGAAATATTCATAAGCGATTAAAAGGTCACTTTACGTACTCATTATTTTGTTTAATGTTTTCAAAGAGGCATGAGAAAGTTATATAACTCAACTATAAAGCAACGTAATTGGTTTTAATAGAATAGACTTTTCTTACTTTTATGAATGGAGAGTTCATTTAGTTTAATTCCTATTCCTCTGTTTTTTAAAAAAGAAAAAAAAGTTCTTTTCTTAATTTTTTGTTATTCAAAAGCTATTATAAATACTTTATCCGTTGTTTTCGCAATATAAGTGGTGGTTTATCTTTTTCTATTAGTTGATCTCATCTTGCCTCACTGATCTGTCAGGCAAGATGATAATAATTTTTTAAACTATACATCCTCAATTTAGTTAATAAAAAAATATACTTTATTTAAAATTAGTCATTTTCTATTTCCTAAATTCTTCTTTTATTTCCTTCATTTCCTTAATTTAATATATTCATACACCATTATATATTATTTATACATTATTTGGTGATGATTAATTTATTATTACATTCAATATTATTATACATTATTATTATTACATACATTACATATTAGAAACATTAAATATTATTGTATATTATTATTATTGTTATTATTATTATATACATTAAATTTTTATATGCATTATAATTAGTATATGCATAAAATGTTATTATACATTAATATTATTATATATGTTACGGTGAAACACCGAAATCTGGAGAATGTAAACATTCACCGGTGAATGTCAACATTCACGTAGTCGCTTGGTGTATGTCCGAAATATTTGCAAAATACCCTTATTTCTGACTCTCACCGGTGAATGTCAACAATCACATAGTCACTTTGGTGAATGTCCGAAATATTTGTTATATTCAATTTTATATTAATTTATTCGTTAATATTATTATATTTATTTGATATATTTATATTTATTCTATTGCAAAGATTTATTATCCCGAGAAAACTCGGGTATGTATAGATTGCAAAGATTAATTATCCCGAGAAAACTCGGGTATGTATACATTGCAAAGATTTATTATCC
>NC_092212.1:78223367-78263214 GCF_043381705.1 Parasteatoda tepidariorum
CTTAAAAAAACATCAGTGTAGGGTTAAAATATCGAATAAATGTAATTATATCCACGAATAAATTCATATCAAATCGAATGTAATAAATATTTCGGACATTCACCAAAGCATATCTGTGATTGTCGACATACACCGGTGAGGGTCCGAATGTACAAGAATGTAATGAAACATTCGATCTTTCACCGACGTATTTGGTGTTTGTCGACATTCACCGGTGAAAGTCAACAACCACTGATTTCGGTCTTTCGCCGTGACATATACATAAAATGTTAGTATACATTATTATTATTACGTGCATAAAATGTTATTATATATTATTATTATACCCATTAAATATTTTTGTATATTATTATAATTAAACATATCAAACATTGTAATAATTTATTATGCATTGAATTTCACCAAATAAATGTTACATTGCATGTATAATATTAAATCACGGACAATAGTAAACAGTTCTTTTAAAGAATGGATCTTATTTTCTCATTATCCGAAAAAATGAGGAAGAGATTCCTTGTTGTTGGAGATGACTAATGAAATGAATTATTCTACAACCTCAATAACTGACCCTTTCTCATATAACAGGCGGGATATAAATTCATTAGTATTTACGAATCAGATACAAAATTAACCTACATGTCACGTTCCTTTCTTTTCACCATGTAATCAAATCTTCCACCGTCATTGTCAACCGTTTTCTTTCACTCTTAAGTAAGATTCGTTCTAAACGATCCTCCCACGAATTTGTTATTTCTTTGAAAAACACCTGCTTTTATCATTCCACCATGGAACCTTATGGAAATTTTTTGACATCTTGTAAAGATTCCTCACCCATGCCTGTGGAATTCAGAACTTGAAACAGTTCAACGACACGTCCAAAAGATTCGTGTGCTCGTCGATGCCGCCATTTTCTTTTAAGAAGAAAAAAAAAAAATGTAAGAAATCGTTTGCGTTGTTCCATTGTTCCATCGACAGACTTGATTGTTAAGAATGTTCGACATTTCCTCGTAACAGTCGAAACGGAGTGAAAAGAAATGGCTAGTAAATCATCCCGCCAAAATTTACATAGTGGTCAAGTGTTATTCGTTCGATTCGGTTGGCTAATTTTAAGAGTTCGAAGAAAGTGCGAGCATTTCTAAGAGCATGTAAATGGTTAATATTCGAAGATGAAAGTGTGGCGCCTATTCTGTTGTCCAGTAACCCATTTTTTTTTTAAACAGGGAAGATATAAAACTGAATTGGAATATCTTAAATTTGTTTAAAGTAATCTTATGTAATAATGTGAGAAAGAATATTTTTGTATCAGGTACCGATCTTTTTTCCATAAAAATGTAAATAAGCTGAGAGATGTATTCTCTTATTTCGACCCAGATACTGTTTAACTTATATTACTTTTTCCCAACAACTCGAATTTTATGAGAGCATCAAATAAGTGAGAAAAATTGCTACATATTCACTTAAAGCATCGTAAAACAATCTTATATATGAGTTATAAAACTTTTATGGGAGTAGAATAAGGGAAACAGATTTGACGCTTTTGGACATAAAAAAAAGTGCAAGATTTGCGACCTATGCAATTACGATTTAAGGTTGTCCGGGTTGAAACGGAAAAAAGAACTTGATTCATTTGACAAGCTCTATGCATAACTGGCAATTTCTCGTTAAAAGAGATTTTGCAAAGCGTTAGTAAGTTAAATTTTCGCATGTTTCTGTATCAACAACCTACAGTTCACATGCAATTAATTAATCTATTCCTGATAAATTTTTTTCATTTTCACTCTAGTGAATACTAAGGGTCTCCACTTCTCTGATACGTTGGAAGTGGTGGAAAGAAGGCGATAATATATCTCAGTTTATGGTGCGATACGTTAAAGTCATATGTCTGAAGTGTTATTGTCTAGGGAACAGACAAGTGAATGTATATAAACCTATATGTTATTTATAAACTTGGATATTCAGACAAAAAAATAAACTATGAAGAAACATGCCGTTCCTCATGAAATTATGGAACATCTATGTCTATGACCCCTGGCTCACGACTGCTTTACGTTACTTTATGGTTTAGGAAACAAAGGATTTATTAAAATTTTGAAAATCAAGATTTATACATAGATTCACGTACCAAACAAATAAGATTGTGGTTACATTTTTCTCTTTTTCTAATCAGACATTTCTATTGACCTTTACTGAAAAATTATGTATTAATAATCAAACTATGTATCAATTAGTATGTATTAATTCGTGTATTAATTATGCATTAATAATTAAATTATGTATTAATTAGTATGTATTAATTTGTGAGTAAATTATGTATTGATAATTAAATTATATATTAATCAGAAAAGTAAATCAGTGAAGAAAGGATTGGGTTAACTTTGTGCTAAATGAATAAAACTAAACAGCGTAGTACAAATAATGCAACTAATGAAAAAGTCGAAATAATGTTTTTTTAAATATACCATAGTTTCGGTTCTAAAATGAGAAACATTATTCTGTGCTGAAACGCAAAATAACAAAGAGAAACACGGAAATGCAGAAGAAAATTTCAAACAAACTACAACACTAAAAAAAGGAATGATTAATAGGGTTGAGTAGGGGAAGAACTTGTGCGTGGGCATGGGGTGAAAACCTTAGATATTGCAAGATGTAGTAATTAAAGGCAGTGAAAATAGGTTTGCAAACATTTGGTAAGTTTGTGTTAACTAGAGATGTTTAATTAAATAAATTTTTTTCTAAAATTTGATGAAATTATTCCGAAAATTTAGGATAAAATGAAGAGAATCGAATCAAGCAGTAGCTCTAATTAAATAAAAGCCCCACATGCATGGATGACTTTAGTAACATAGAGAGACCAAAATATAATTTGACAGAAATGGGCCCATGGTAGAATTTGATAGAATTGGTCCCATACTTCTTTGATATTAACACAAACGGCTCTTACATCAAAACACATTTTTTCTTTACACATTATTGTCCTTTCTAGATTACAGTTTAATAAGCTTAATATAAAGTGTAAATTAACTCGAATCAGGCAGTGGTTCTTGATAAATAAGAACCCCTAACGCATGGCCTCCAAATATGTTATATAGAACCCGTGATATAATTGGGCCCACAGTTCCTTGATATTAAGACAAAAGGCTCTTTCATCAAAACATATTATCTTCTTACGCATTATTGTCCTTTCTAGATTACAGTTTTATTAGCTAAATATATAACTGTAAATTAACTCGAATCAAGCTGTAGCTCTAATTAAAATAAAGCCCCAAATGCATGAATGACTTTAGTAACATAGAGAGACCTAAATATAATTTGACAGAAATGGGCCCATGGTAGAATTTGATGGAATTGGTCCCATAGTTCTTTGACATTAACTCAAACGGCTCTTACATCAAAACATATTATCTCCTTATGCATTAATGCTAGATTGCAGTTTTATAAGCTAAATATAAAATGTAAATTAACTCGAATCAGGCAGTGGCTCTTGATAAATAAAAACCCCTAACGTATGGCCTCCAAATATGTTACATAGAAGCCATGATATAATTGGGCCCACAGTTCCTTGATATTAAGACAAAAGGCTCTTTCATCAAAACATATTATCTTCTTACGCATTATTGTCCTTTCTAGATTACAGTTTTATAAGCTAAATATATAACTGTAAATTAACTCGAATCAAGCTTTTGCTCTTGCTAAATAAGAGTCCATAATGCATGGCTTCTGTAAATGTATATAGAAGTCATAATATAATTTGATAGAAATGGGCCCACTGTTCCTTGGTATTAATACAAACAGCTATTACATCAAAACATGTTAACTTCCACTCAATGTTTTTTTCTTCCAGATTACGGTTTTTAGAACAAAATATGTAACCGTGGCTTAGCACGAATCAAGCTGTAACTTTTACTGAATAATAGCCCCAAACGCATGATTTCTATAAATATGTATTTTTTTTAAACATTTGATCATTCCCTAGCGTGAGATTTTATATCTGTTCCATTATTTAACAAAAAAAAAGTGAAAGTGCCCCTTGAAAGTGCCTCTCACTTCCTTCAAACTTTTACTTTTTTCTCCATACTTTAGAACAAAATCACTCTTTGTTTCTGGATCACCGCGCACCTGTTGAAATCCTCCCCACAGCCCACCCTAGATCCAGTTTCCTTTGTGTCCAAGTCTTGTAAACCAATAACTGCTGTCCTCTATGGCTATTAAATGCCACATCCTGAAAGAAAAATAACAATCTACATCAACAAACAAATAAATAAAAAAATTATAAAATTGGGGTAAGTTTTTGAGAAGAATCGACCGTTAAGCCCTCCGGGGTCTTTTCAAGCAAAAAAATTCGAAATCAGAGCAGATGATGGGGATGAAAAAGTACAAGGATTTGAGAAAGCTACCAAAAGAGGATAAGAAGAAAGTAGAACGGCTTTTTTTGCGAATGTTTTGGTGATGTTCAAAAGCTTTAACTGATTTACGTGCTCAACTGACCAATAGGAGTTTTTTCATTGCAGAGTTCAGGGAGTGGGCGTTTACACTAACTGGTTATTAATTTTAAATTAGCGTTTTTTCTTGGGGTTATATTTTCCAATATTTCATAACGTGTTTCTTTATGTTCTGTGTCTCTATTACATCATGTTCGTTTTCGCCAAAAGCATTTTTAACGATATAGTGATCAGTATACTAAAAGGCCTGTTTTTGTTGTCCATTGTCAAATCTATAAAATCTTTCAATTCAATATCAAATATGATAGCCTAATTCTTAGTCGATATCCTAGAAAATATTAGTAGGCTTTATTTATAAGTTTCTTTTTAAATGTCAGAACATAAGAATCCAACTCTGGATGAGTTAGTCTTACAGATTTGAATTTCCACAATTACTACAGTATTCCACAATTACTACAGTATTCCATAATTACTACAGTATTCCATAATTGCATGCATAAAACAATTCATAAAATTTGATTGACTCGTAGTTCTTACTTTCCCGTGCATAAAACAACTCACTAAGTTCTCTTTGCTCGTAGTTTTTTACATCTTGCTGAATACATTAAATAACTCATGAAAATCGAGAAACTGAGATAAATTTTTAACAATTCAATAATTATCTAAAGTTACTAAGTACCAAAACAACAATCTTTGACACAAAATTTACACAACGTTTAAATAAAAGAAAAAAGTATTAAAAATTGTGTTTTATCTAAGTTAAATTTGCATATACATGTTATTGCATACTAGAATGAGACGAAAAAACATAAGAAGATTTTCAATTTTTAAAAGCTGACTTTATTATTAACGATCGAAATTCGACCACCATCAGCTACTATTTTTATCACGAAATTCATTTTTGTTTAAAACAAAACAATTCTATTGCTTGCATTCCGCTGATTAATTACGAACAAAGTAAATAGGTTTTAAAAAAAAAAAGGATGTTACATGTAAACATTTTAAACAGGACTTTTTAAAAGAAAAAAATCCAAAAAGTTGAGAAAGGTCAGAGAGGTTTCTGGTATTCTGATGAATTAACCAAAACAAATATATCTATGTTTTGCAATTACAAAACATGTTTTCGCAAAGAATATGCAGGACCATTCAGATGAAAATTTAAGTAAGAATTTTTCAAATTTTAAACAAGATTTAAATTTTTTAAAAATCATATTGCACATGTTCCTCAGATCAATTTTAAACATTAAGTCAATCATAGAAATTTTTTACAATTATCACTATTTAACTCTTATATTATTTTAAACGTAATAAAAAATATATATATACTTATTGTCTTCAATTTCAACAAATAATTTGAAATTGAAGTAATAAACACAACGCCGGTAATATAAATATTCACAAACATGAGAAAATGCTTGACGTCAGTGTAAAAAGAAAATTAATTCCGATATAATTTCTAAAAATTAAAAGTAATCAAGTTTTAAATATATTCAAATGTTCTCCTTACACTTAAGTACCACTTTAAAATTTTCCAACATTTCATTTTACATTTCCAGCATCAATGAAGCACATATCATACCTGCCAGCTCCATATCTTAAAATTCTGTATATTACTACAAAGTTGCAGAATAAATTGCACGCAACAGTAATAAAGAATCAAAGAAATCATGACAAACATTACAACTATTTCACAACATAATTATTTTATTTTTAAATGGAACACACTGTAAAATAAACTTCAACCAATTGTAAATGCAAAGCATTCTTACCTTCATTGAATAAACTAAACCATGTCGATAATCTGTAGGTAAAAAACAAGTTAAAAAAACATATTTGTTATTAAAGAAACAGTTTTTATTCTTTATTTAAAAAAAAACAGTTGGATTATGAGATGCTATTTTATTTATTATTATTTTTAAATAATTTTTTTCTTCATAACTTGAAAACCATTTCATGCAGTATTTATGCAGTAATTTATTCCTTCAAATGCAAGTCTTTGTTTATTTGCGATTATAATTTCGAGCAATAATTCGAGGAATCTTTAAATGTTTCGTTAAAAAGTTTTCATTGAATGATCAGTAACAGTTAATAATGAGTGTACCACTCAAATACACATAGCAGAGATGAATCACACAGGCACGCGTCTCTCTTCAAAATTCCCCACTACAACTAACTAGAGGACTTATAACCACGGCAGATTTAACGTCAATCTTGCTGTGTATACACGCTGGTTGTTTAATTTGCTGTCAGAATCGAACTTACAACCCCTCAGTTTTCCACCAGTGTGTCCTTTCCATTTGCAGTGTCCGACAGCCTGTGTTAAAATTGAAATGGCTTTGAGTAGTTCTGCTCTTGAAAGAACTGTAGTTATTTCTAAGTAGATTTGATTGGAGACTATGTAGTAGTTGTAGTTTTTACTTGCGTCTCACTAGAGCTGCACAATAGCCTATTGGCGACGGTTTGGATGACATCCCTGAGGATGATCCGAAGACGCGCCATCACAATTTGGATTCTCCTCAGAGGGGATGACACCCCCGCCTCGGTAACCCGATGACCTGCACAAGAAGTCGAGCACTTTACGGTAGGGCTGTTTAACGAGGGCCAGTATCGCACATCCTCGGTTTCCTTCGCAGGGTGATCAAAGTGGTCACCCTCCTCCCCCCCCCAGCACACTGACCGCAGTCAGTGATGCTTGACCATACCTGAAAGCGAGACGGAAAATAGAAAACCCTCGTAGTAGAACTATTTCAATCTATATTATATAAAAAGCTATTATGTACGTATGTATGTATGTATCAATAAAACCGATGATATTTCTTTTCTCGCGCTGGCAACAGTTTTCATTTTTAATTGATTGGATTCGGCGCGCAAGAGCACGTAGTGAGCAACCAGATAACAATAACCAGAGTGAGCATTATCAGGTTGTTCAATTCAGATTCATGCACTAAAAACATGACAATATTTAATTTAAACTCAATTAGGAATTAATTAATTAATTGAAGTGAGAATGCTTTAAAAGGCCGCTGTTGAATTGATATTTTTCTACTGGGAGCTACCTAAACGTCTAAAAAACGTTTAAGTGTTTGTATTGAATGCATTGAATTTTTTTATATTTCGCGTTTATTTATGCATTGAATTTTCACGCTTTAAAATGCAGAATATTAGTGAAGCAATATTTGATAATTTATTTTGCTAATATGTTTCTTATTTAGCTAATGTTTTGATTTTTTCACCATGTACAATCTAAATAGCTAATATACTTTTTTAAAAGCCAATAAGAACATTGGTAGAATTCTTCTACATAAGTACAATACTATGTCTTTGATGATAAAATACTATGTCTTTGATGATAATATATTATGTCTTTGTGATAGAACATTGTGTTCATTGGCGAGCGAGCGCAGCGAGCCATGGTTCACGGCGTGAACCACATAGGATTGCGTAGCAATTCTCGGGGGTTGGCGAGCGTAAGCGAGCAGGGGGCGGAGCCTCCTAGTAATAGATAATTTTCGGGAGGAGTAAATCTATTCTTGACAATAAACAATTTACTGCTATTAATTTATCTTGTGGAAGAAGCAATTCAATATATAAATTGTAATCGTTAAAAAAATTTTTTGGTAGTAATAGATATTTTATTATTACTGAAAAGAAATTTATTTGTTACCAGTTTTTACTGTTTTCCGTCTTGATATATACAGACTTTCAGCCCTGTACTCCACTTCGGTCAACATTGCCCTACAGAAAAACCAAGAAAAGCTTACGAAAATAGAAACCTGTTGTCTAGACTGGAAGTTTAAAGTCAACGGCCAAAAATCGAAACTACTATTCATCCAACATAAAAGAAAAACTATCCTCCCAAAAAATCAAGTTGTTCTCTTCAACGAAACTATACCCATAGTCAAAAGCGCAAAATATCTTGGTCTGGTCATAAACAGCTAATTTAATTGGATAGATCACGTCAAAAGAGTTATCAACAAAGCACAAGCAGCCTGTCACAGATTACAAATCCTTCTTCAGAACCCCAAAATGGAACTCAGACTTAAACGTTTACTCTTCATCTCGATGATCTGTCCCATCCTAACTTATGCTTCTCCAGCTTGGTGCAACATCTCCACATCACCCCTGAAAAAACTCAAAATATGCCAGAATAAAATCTTCAGGAAAATAACAAAAGCAAGATGGTTTATCCGCAATAAAAACATACATCGCGACCTCAACATAGATTTAAGTCACGAAATCAGACGCAAAAACGAATATACGTTCTCTGAATAAACACTCCTTTTTTCAAGTGATTCGGATTTAACACCCCCAAAAGTAACGGGTAACAGCAATCTGGGAAATATGGTCCTCATATTTTGGTCAGGAGTTTTTGAGTATTTCACCATATAGAGATTTATAGCAGAGATGCGAACTGTTCTAATTTTTTTTAAAAAAAGAAGAAAAAAACATTTTAAAGGCTCAATGCGGCTAACTGTATCAAAGTGGCATATCACATGAGCTTTTTAATTATTTCGAAGAAGTAATGAGCAAAAAATCTTTAAATCGATCTTTTTTAGCACGGCAGTGTGTGATATTGTATTGTCTAATGAAAAATAATATCGTTTAGCCATCGGGTATGCAAACTTCCATCGCTGCTGCTTGCTGTCAAGTTAAAAAAAAAAGAGAACAACATCCTTATAGAAGAAAAAAAATATTGTTAAGATAATTTAAAATTCAGTAACTGAATTATTTTTTCAAGCTTTGCACGGTTTGGTCCCCTCTTCAAAATCCGTGTTAACAGAAAATTTTTGGAGAATATATTCGTATCGTGATTAGTTGCGCCAACTGCAATCGCCAAGGTGCCAAATACATTTTAAACTTGCAAATTTAAAAATAAATAAATGCAGATATTTGCCCGGGGTTGTCTACGAGTTTTACTTTTCGAGTTGGTCCCTATCTGTGATTTTTCCCCCCTTAGTTTCTCGCGGGCAGCGGCCCAATATTCTGCCACAGATCACGATACGGAAATCTCCCCAAGAAAGCAAGAGTAATAACTCTCACAACGTAAAACAATTCAATTTCTTTAATAAAAAAAAGTAAGGGAGTTACTCCCAAATAAATGTTCATAAACACATCACAACTATTCATTTGCTTCCGGGGCTCAGTGTAAAGAATAACAAAAAACTTCATCTTTGCGGAAAAACCCTGGGAAACAATCCATCATAATTTGCATGTTCGAATGAAAAAACATTTCTCATCCAAGACTCATCTACTCTAACATCCTCCTTCTTCCTTTCGGATATTCTTTCACGTGATCCACAGCCATTTCATTTTTCACCAACCCAAGCGTTAAATGATTTTTTCTTCCCTATTTTCACTTAACAAAAGTAAGTCGTCTGCCGATTTATAGCTTTCGCAGAATCGAAAAAAGCTCTTTAGAAACGAAGAATTTCGTTAAAACAACGACTTTATTCTTTGATGCCTTGTAAACTGTTTGCATGACCGACTCTTTATTTTACAGTATTACGGGGATGCTACGGGTGGTTTAAATGTAAAAAGTGGTGGAAACTCATTTTTATTTATTAATTATTTCTTTAATTATTTAATCGTTACTACCACTATAATTTACATTTTTAAATTATTTCGACCCCCTAGCATGTTAACATAAATAATTTTAACTCAATTTTTTCGGTAAACTATAAATACAGATTCAATAAACTGCACAAATGCAAATAAACTGTAAAAATTCAAATTCGATAAACTATAAATTCTAATTCTAATTGCTAAATCAACGGATATTCCTTCCAGTGGGGAAGTGACCAAGGGTGATGCCCCCTTGGGAGTATTCCATTAATACTTTGACCCCTAACATAACTAGAAGCAGGACTACGGTGTAAACTCAAGTCTGCTATTACTTCTGTATTTCTATCACGCTGACCACTTATACTGCCATTATCTTAGCTGCCCACTGGCTCTACTACTTATGAAGAGTGAGGTGCCTGCTTCGCTTCTACTCTGTACTCAACTTCAGTTTAAGTCTTTTATTTAAGGCCTCCCTGGACGAGCAGTATCACACGCTAAACCCTGTGCAAAGCATGGTAGTGGCGGGTTCGAATCCCGCAGACCAAATTGACTGAATTTACAAATTGATCAATTGACTGAATTTTCAAATTGATTAATTGACTGATTTTACAAATTAATCAATTGACTGAATTTTCAAATTGATTAATTGACTGAATTTACAAATTGATCAATTGACTGAATTTACAAATTGATCAACTGACTGAATTTACAAATTGATTAATTGAATTAATGAATTGACTGAATTTACAAATTGATTAATTGAATTGATTAATTGTCTGAATTTACAAATTGATTAATTGAATTGTTCAATTGACTGAATTTACAAATTGATTAATTGACAAAATTTACAAATTGATTAATTGACTGAATTTACAAATTGATTAACTGAATTGATCAACTGACTGAATTTACAAATTGATTAATTGAATTAATGAATTGACTGAATTTACAAATTGATTAATTGAATTGAGTAATTGTCTGAATTTACAAATTGATTAATTGAATTGTTTAATTGACTGAATTTATAAATTGATTAACTGACAGAATTTACAAATTGATTAATTGACTGAATATTCAAATTGACTAATTGACTGAATTTACAAATTGATTAATTGACTGAATTTACAAATTGATTAACTGAATGGATCAACTGACAGAATTTACAAATTGAATAATTGAATTGATCAATTGACTGAATTTACAAATTGATTAATTGAATTGATTAATTGACTGAATTAACAAATCGATTGACTGAATTTTCAAATTGATTAATTGACTGAATTTTCAAATTGATTAACTGACTGAATTTACAAATTGATTAATTGACAGAATTTACAAATTGATTAATTGAATTGATTAATTGACTGAATTTACAAATTGATTAATTGACTGAATTTACAAATTGATTAATTGACAGAAATTACAAATTGATTAATTGAATTGATTAATTGACTGAATTAACAAACTGAATTAATTGAAAAATGGCGTATCACTTCACTGGCGTCAGGAAAGTGTCCTTTTGAGTTGTCCCTTGTTCTAAAAACTATCATACAATGACTAATATATTTAACTTTTTTCATTTGCCGAAGATAACTCGGGATAGTAAACTGATGGTAAATTAAATGTTTCTTACTCATAAAAAAATAAATTTCAAATTAAAAGTTGTGTATTATATTTTGTTTTAGTTTATTGTATTTATTAATAAAATATTAAAAAAACTAAATGTTGATTGTTTGCGTTTTTTTCTCCAAAAAATTGGTAATAGAAGCGGTTAAGTTGTAATAAAAGTTTAAAAAGTTCTATTTGCTGTAAAAATATCTACCTCAATTTATGACCACATATAATAACTTCAGTTAAAAAAATAATTTTCAAATGCTGAAGGGTATGCACAAAATTATGCTATAATGGAGACAAAAATTATATATCTGCTGCAAAGTTTAAAACTTTTTATTGAATAGAAACCAATTATGGTAATTGAACTATATTTTTTCTTGCAATCATATTCATAAGAATTGTGTATGATAATAATTATAACTACTAAATTAATCTTTAAAACAGAAGTTTTAAATACATAAAGTGAAAAAGAAATCGATATTATTTGCAAAATAATATATTACTCACAATGAAGTACTATATTAATTGAATATTTCAATGTTCATTAAAAAAAAAGAATAAATTCAGTCATTGTTCTCGTATATGGTTAAAAATAGCTATCAAGCTATATTACTTGAATGATGCTATATTCATTAAACAAAAAGAATAATTAATTCAGATGTTGTTGAATTTGGTTAAAAAAAATCTATTTTCCTTGAGGATAACATGGTTTCTATTAAACATTTAAATACATAATGAAATAAAAAGCATTTTTTAAATGCATCCTAAAACAATAGATAATTTTACATGAAACAGTGAGGAGGAAAAAAAGAAAATTAACAGACAATGAGATCTCAAATCAAGCATCTTCACAAAAAAGTATAATTATGTGCTTTTTTCGTGAGTAAAGTTAATTTCAGGTTTCCATTTTTAAAGTTAAATTTCCGATTTCCACGACCTTTGCACTTTTTGTTTTGTTTCAAAAGAAATTCGACTCTAGCAGAATATTAAGATCTGATCATCTTTAAGTGCACTAAATTTGGTTGGCTTTTCTAATTTTGTTATTCCTCTTATTATTGTTAATTTTGTTGCTTGCGTTATAACTACAGGGTAGAGATAACTAAAAAAACCTAAAAACTGGTGGAAAAAGTTTCATGGGAATTTCAGACGCATCACTTTTTCTTTAATACAAGGTGGCCATAGTCTGGAGTAATTTTAAAGAAATGGTAATAATCTCTTATGTGCTTGAGGTAGATTTTAAACATTTTGATTTCGCGTCGATTTCAGGAATTTGGTTATTTGGTTCAGGAATTTGTGACATCGATATTTAACCCTTTGACTACGAATTTTAAAAAATGATTTATTTTGTCCCGTTTATTATTCAAAAGGACAAAATAAGTCACAAATAAGGCAAATTTAGTATTTGTGATTTTTCTGACAAGCGGTTATCGATTTAGAGACTGGGACATATATGTCCCTGTCGTACTTAATGGTGGGATACATATGTTCCACCTGTAGTGATCGACTTACTAAAAGCCCATCTATCATTCCGGAAAAATTTATAATATTTTTTTTTTACGTGGTATGACACAGGGTGAAGCAATCTTTGCATAACCCGACATTACGCATTGGACAACTCATATTTGTTCTTTTTTCTATGTTCATTTGAGAAAATATGAATAAAATATGAATGGACATAACAATTCCAACGAAGAATACGAGTGGGATATATCTGTCCCAATGAAGAAGTAATAATAATTAGTTATTTTTTAAACATTTGTTGGGACAAATGAGTCCAGTTAGTAGCCAAAGGGTTAATTTACAAATAGTTTAGGTGGAAAGTAATTAATTAAGGCAATTTGTTTAATCGACCGTTTTCTACTAATTTTTAAATTTTTTTGAAATGTGGCTACCCTGTAATTTTAGGAACTCAGTCTGGCAGCTTTAACATTTAGATTCAATTCCTTTAATTTGCTAATATGCTTTAATTGTTTGTTATTTATGAATAAAAATTTGCTTCTTCAATAGCATTGATTTTTCAAGCTCCGTCCTTCAATATTTCCCTACCACTTTTTTAAAATTTACTCTGATTGCAACTATCATGTGCTATAATTGGAAAAGCATTGATTGTTCAAGCTCCGTTCTTCAATATTTCTCTACCACTTTTTCAAAATTTACTCTGATTGCAATCATCATGTGCTATAATTGGAAAAGTATTGATTGTTCAAGCTCCGTTCTTCAATATTTCTCTACCACTTTCTTAAAATTTACTCTGATTGCAACCATCATGTGCTATAATTGGAAAAGCATTGATTGTTCAAGCTCCGTTCTTCTATATTTCCCTACCACTTTTTTTAAAATTTACTCTGATTGCAACCATCGTGTGCTATAATTGGAAAAGCATTGATTGTTCAAGCTCCGTTTTTCAATATTTCTCTACCACTTTTTTAAAAATTTATTCTGATTGCAACCATCATGTGCTATAATTGGAAAAGCATTGATTGTTCAAGCTCCGTTCTTCAATATTTCTCTATCACTTTTTTAAAATTTATTCTGATTGCAACCATCATGTGCTATAATTGGAAAAGCATTGATTGTTCAAGCTCCGTTTTTTAATATTTCTCTAACACTTTTTTAAAAATTTATTCTAATTGCTGTCCGCCTCATCTATGACTAAGAATTCGACTTCTGTCACACCTGTTTATAGGGCGAACCCATTCATTCATCCACAGATCGTAATTTTGACCTGAACCGGAGAACCAATCGAATTCCTATCCAGTACCCAGAGGTATGATATGTTATGGGAACATGGTGGACTTAGTGGCCAGACAGATTTTACGTATTCTGATTGCAATCACTATGTGCTATAATTGGAAAAGCATTGATTGTTCAAGCTCTGTTCTTCAATATTTCTCTACCACTTTTTTTTAAAATTTATTCTGATTGCAACCATCATGTGCTATAATTGGAAAAGCATTGATTGTTCAAGCTCCGTATAATCTTTAAGGTATGGTGTCAATATAACAACTATCAAGATTACGTTTTATCAGCCATTAGAAACTACGACTCATGCTTAGAACTAACTAGATATATTGTTGTTCAAAGTGCCTGCCCGCGAAGCGGGCATCTGACTTTTTCATCTCTTAGTGTGTGCCCTTGGGCGACTATGACTTTTGGCTTTGGTGAGGAGAGAATGGAGTAAGGGGAAAAATTTAGATGATGTGAGTTGTAATGTACAATGTTATGTACATATCTGATAGGTTAATAATATATATACAATATGATAACTAGTAAATTAGATATTAAAAAATAGTATGATTACATTATATTTACATATATTTACATTATTTACATTTAGTAAACCTCGGTTAAAACGATGACCCGGCCGTCCCGGTGCACTACCGCTCGTGCCGGGTACGACTCATGCTTATTAAGTCTTTTTATAGTTATCCAAATCTGTTAACAAACAGCACTGGTAAATATTATTGCAAATTAAATATTTTTGATATCAAGGACAAAATGTTGATGCCGCGAATACAAGGTACCACTCTAAATGTTAAAAGAAAATCTAATGCGAAAACTAATTTTAGCTATGTTGAATTCGTGTTGCAAAAATGCAAACGAATTCTATTTAATTTGAGGATTATAAAAATAGCGCAATGATTAGTAGTTATCTTAAATATATATAGATTTTTGTGATTATTTAGAGTGGTAATAAATTTTATATTTTGTTTCTGATTTAATATAAAATATATTTCAGGTCCATATCCGCAATAAGTTTTTGTGCCTGATTTCGTAACTTAAAATATCGTTTACGATAATTGTTGTTGTTGTAGGTCATCAAGGCACTAGGGATGCGATTGTTCTTGTTTTCCAGTCGCCTCCTCTATGACTAAGAATTCGACTTCTGTCACACCCGTTTATAGGGTGAACCCATTCATTTATCCACAGATCGTAATTTTGACGTGAACCAGAGAACCAATCGAACTCCTATCCAGTACCCAGAGGTATGATATTTTATGGGAACATGGTGGACTTAGTGACCCGACAGATTTTACGTATAACAGTACCCATTTACTACACGGGAAGTCTTCGATCGGCTGGGTTCGAACTTCCGCTCTTGTGATAGTTAGTTCACGGGCGTTAGTAATAAAAGGACGATTGAAGAAAACAGCTCATATTGCATTTGTCTATAAAAATACACTCGTTTTATTCGCAATATTTAGTTCCTTCAGTGTGAGAAAAAAACAGTTTATTATAAAAAATGTAAAACATTTAGCTTTTCATATTTATTTCTAATCGACTGTCAGTCTCATTCTTTTTTCAGTAGTAGTTCCAAGATCAATGAAACCTTCTTGTTTACCTGAGTTATAAAAGATCGATTAAAGAAAACACACACAAAAAAATGGTTTATTCAAAAAAATTAAAAGCTTCTAGCCCTTCATACTTGTTTCTAATCGACTGTCAATCTCATTCTTGTTTCAGTAGTTGTTCCAAGATCAATGAAACCTTCTTGTTTACCTGAGTTATAAAAGGTCGATTAAAGAAAACACCCCAGATTGCATTTCTCCATAAAAATGCATACGTTTTAGTCGTAATTTGTAGTTTTTTACGGTTTGAAAAAAAAATGGTTTATTCTAAAAAATTAAAAGCATCTAGCTCTCCATACTTATTTCTAATCGACTGTCAATCTGATTCTTGTTTCAGTAGTAGTTCCACGATCAATGAAACCGTCTTGTTTACCTGAGTTATAAAAGCTCGATTAAAGAAAACACCCCTGATTGCATTTCTCTATAAAAATACATACGTTTTAATCGCAATATTTAGTTTCTACAATGTGAGAAAAAACAGTTTATTATAAAATTTTTTAAACATTTAGCTTTTCANTTCCATTATTTAAAGTGTGGTGTCAATATAACAACAATCAAGGTTACGTTCTATCAGCTTATTAAGTGTTTATATAGTTGTCCAAAATTTATTCTGACTGCAACCATCATGTGCTATAATTGGAAAAGCATTGAGTGTTCCATTATTTAAAGTGTGGTGTCAATATAACAACAATCAAGGTTACGTTCTATCAGCTTATAAAGTGTTTATATAGTTGTCCAAAATTTATTCTGACTGCAACCATCATGTGCTATAATTGGAAAAGCATTGAGCGTTCCATTATTTAAAGTATGGTGTCAATATAACAACAATCAAGGTTACGTTCTATCAGCTTATTAAGTGTTTATATAGTTGTCCAAATCTGTTTATTAACAGCACTGGTAAATATTATTGCAAATTAAGTATTTTTGATATCAAGGATGAAATGTTGATGCTGCGAAAACAAGGTACCACTTTAAATGTTAAAAGAAAACTTAATGAGAATGCTATATTTAGATATGTTTAGTGATGGAGCATAGCAATAATTCGTGTTGCGAAAATGCAATCGAATTTTATATTATAATTTTTAATAAACTTGCAAAGTATGTGACATTAGCGTTGTGTTAAATCTATATAGATTTTTGTGATTATTTAAAGTGGTAGTAAATTTTGTATTTTGTTTCTGATTTAATATACAATATATTTCAGTTCCATATCCGCAATAAGTTTTTGTGCCTGATTTCGTAACTTAAAATATCATTTGCGCTAATTGTTGTTGCTGCTGTCGTAGACCATAAAGGTACTGGGGATGCGATTATTCTTTTTTTCCAGAGGCCTCATCTATGACTAAGAATTTGACTTCTGTCGCACCCATGTGTCACACCCGTTTATAGGGTGAACCCATTCATTCATCCACAGATCGTAATTTTGATCTGAACCAGAGATCAATCGAACTCCTATCCAGTACTCCCAGAGGTATGATAGATGGGAACATGGAGGACTTAGTAACCTGACAGATTTTACGTATAACAGTACCCATTTACTACACGGGGTCTTTGACCGGCTGGGTTCGAACTTTCGTTCTATGATCGTTAGTCCACGGACGTTGGCAGTTAGTTATAAAAGTACGATTGAAGAAAACAGCTCATATTGCATTTGTCTATAAAAATATATTTGTTTTATTCGCAATATTTAGCTTCTACAGTGTGAGAAAAAAAAACAGTTCATAATAAAAAATTTAAAACATTTAGCTTTTCATATTTATTTCCAATCAACTGTCAATCTCATTCTTGTTTCAGTGGTTGTTTCAAGATCAATGAAACCTTCTTGTTTACCTGAGTTATAAAAAGTCGATTAACCCCTTGGGGACGGGTGATTCAGGAAAGCTTTCGTACAAAATCAGAATCAGGATGTAATTAAATAAAAAACGGTAACTTAAATGTAGTCACTGCTAATTTGACAGATTTACTTTGCTTTTCCTTAATTATATTTAGCTTAATCATATATATAATCAAGGTTAGATCAAAGTATAACTAAATAGTTTTATTTTGAACAAAGTAATGGTGAATTAAATAAATCAAACAATTATAACTCCGCCCACAGAAAAACTGCTAAAGAATTACTTTGATTACAAATTTTATCTTTTTACCCTGGTTGATACGGTTTCATGCTGGCACGTATTTGTGACAGTCGGCGCGAAAGGGTTAAAGAAAACACCCCATATTGCATTTCTCAATAAAAATACATACGTTTTAATCGTAATTTTTAGTTTTTTATGGTTTGAAAAAAAATGGTTTATTCTAGAAAATTAAAAGCATCTAGCTCTCCATACTTATTTCTAATCGACTGTCAATCTCATTCTTGTTTCAATGAGTTGTTTCAAGATTGATGAAACATTCTTGTTTACCAGAGTTATAAAAGGTCGATTAAAGAAAACACCCCATATTGCATTTATCTATAAAAATACATACGTTTTAATCGTAATTTTTAGTTTTTTACTGTTTGAAAAAAAATAGTTTATTCTAAAAAATTAAAAGCATCTAGCTATTATTTCTAATCGACTGTCAATCTCATTCTTGTTTCAGTAGTAGTTCCAAGATCAATGAAACCTTCTTGTTTACCTGAGTTCTAAAAGGTCGAGTAATGTAAACAGTTGTTTGAAATAGATACTACTGCCATACTCCCAGTTACAGAGGTGACCGACCTTGAACCCGGAATTTACCTATGAAAACAAAAACATTCTGGAGGAAAGAAAAGGTTTACATTTATCCTATAAAGTAAATCAACGGGTCATCATGATGAAATGATTAACTGTGTCTTTAAGCGACAACCTATTCTTTATTTAGTACAATAACAATCTTAGTTTCAATTTATTAAAACAGGGTATACTTAAATACGTTTATACAAATATATGTTTAGGTAACTTCTATGTTTTAAGTGAAACTTTTTCAATCCTCTTTTAAAAATAAATGTGTTGTTTAACGAAATAAGATAATTGTAATATTTTTTTTTAAAGTTAAGCAATACTTTCTTACGCGTTCGCCTCCCAATGAGATGACCTAGGTTCGAATCTCAGCGGAGGCTGGTTGATACGAATTCTGCTCTTGATCGCACTGACCACAGTGCTGACATAAAGTATCATCAGTGACTGTCGAATAATGGGTTGGAATCCCCTTGCCGCCTGGCTAACTGTGCGAGGTTTTCGTGGATTTCCGTCACATGTAACGTAAATGAGGGTTGGTTCTTCCGCGAAAGCTAGTTTTTCCCAATGCCTGAATAAATTTTTTTATTAGGTTAGTAACATTAAAACATAAAAAAATAAATTAACAATCTTTATTAAATATAATTATTAAACTATTACTGTTATATTATGTGGCATACAGGATACACAGTTAAGAATTAAATAAAACAAAAGTTAAAAAGGATTGTAAGAGGATTATAACATGATAGTCATTATTTGGGAAACCAAGATGTTTTGACTGCTATGGCTTATTAAAAGGAACAAAATATAAAGTTATTCAAACCAACATATAAAATTCCACAATACATACAAACATGTATAAACTGAGAAAAATATAAATGTTTTTAAATTAATCGTATTTACCAAAACATTGCCAAATAATATTTGCCAAAAATTAGTAGACTTTTTCTTTCTTATCAAATTAAAACCAAAAGCACATTCCCTCCGTTTCGAATGAGTTGCTACATTTGGGTAAAAAATTTTGTACCAAAATTAGTTGCTACATTTTAAGTAGGTAGAGCCGTATATGATTTCCGATGCAGTTTAGTAGATCGGTACTATTAAAATCGTGAATGCAATGGAGTATAATTTTAATATACTACCATTGTATTTACGATTCGTTATTTAGAAAATAGTTTTAAGCGATTACGGATGGAAGGAGAAATAAGGCGTGGCTTAAGATCGTGTGAAACCTGAATTTTAAAAACTGATTTAGAACTGATTGAAAGAGGGAATGCTCTGATATCCAAAAAAAAAATATTCAGAAAAGATTATAAAATCATCACTATTTGAAAAAGTTAAATAGTAAAAAGTAAATTATTATTTTTACTGACCTTTTTAAAATTCTATATTGTACAAATACTAATTTAAAAGTAATGAAATGTAATTATTTTTAAATTAATTTAAGCAATTTTTTCCTTTTTTTAAAAATTTGTATGATTGTTGAATAATTTTAAATTACATTAGAAACAAAAGTATTTGTCTCCACTTTTTTTAAATTATTTTAAAAATAAATTTTTAAAAAAATCCTTCTGATTAAAGCTGCCCCAATGTTGCTGAATTCAATGATTTTATTTTCATAATGTATGGCATAAGGGCCGCTGCGCGTCCCAGAAGCCCAGTTTTTCTAAATAAAGCAAGCAAAATCCTTTTGTCAGTATTTTAAATGAATGCTGGCACTAGTATGAAATATAAGAAAGCAGATTCGTTCTCAATTGATTAAAAAGGTAGTGCCCAGATGACAATTGTCCGTTTTCGACAAAACATTTTAAAAACCAGTAGAGAAGTACAAACTAAAATTTGCAAATTTTCGGTTATTTTGCCAATTTTTTAAAAGACTTGACTGCTTGCTTTATTTAAAAAAAACTGTGCACCTGGGCCGCGAAGCGGCCCCTATCTCATTCATCATTAAACTACATACAGTAGGATAAAATACATTGATTTGGCAAACATTGTGGTAGCCATAAATTGTGAAATATTAAAACAACTTGTGAAATAATAAAACAATGAAAAAATTCGATATGACAAATTGACGTTTTTACATAACATTAGGAATATTGATTGTAGACCAAAATTAAAAATAAAGATAAAACATGATTTAATATGTACAATAATTGATTTTTGAAAAATGAAAGTCATAATTGATGAATATTGATAAATCATACCTTGATACATGATAAAATAACATATTTGGAGAAAATGCAGTAAATATCGGAGAAGTATTGTTCATTAAATACAATAGAATTTCCAAAAGAATTTAACTTGCATAAATTGATAAATATATATGCATAAATTGGCTATATTAAAAGACTTGAAAGCATAGCTGTCAACTTGTACGGCAGTTGAAAAATAATTTTCCTAGTGGTGGCAACATAAGCGTTTTAATGAATAAAATCTTGAAGTTTAAATTTTCAAAATATTTTTAAACTGCCACGAGGGAGCCGCGATGGCTCAGGGGATAGAGCGCTCACCTTCCAATGAGGCGAACCGGGTTCGAATCCCAGTTGATATTAATTCCGCATCCAGCTTGCACCGACTACAGTGCTGACGGGAGATATCCTCAGTTGTAGACGGATCATGGGTTAGAGTCCCCTTGCCGTCAGGCTAACCGTGGGAGGTTCTCGTGGTCTTCCTCTCCGTGTAACGCAAATGCGGGTTAGCTCCATCAGTAGTCGTAAACCCCTAAAATTCGGTCGGCTGCTCAACTACGGTTATAAAATATAAAATAAAACAACCATAAGGAATCAATATTAAGATTGGCTTAACCCCGTCCCGCCTCCTGTGGGAGGCATCCGGGGAGGCAGATGATCCATTGAGCAAACATAGTGTAGTTTTTACAAGTGAAAGATGATAAATATAATGGCAACTATGAACAGAAGTAAAGATGATCAGTACAATAGACAAAATATGGTTTTGGAATCAATATTAAAAGAAATTATGCAGATGAAATCTATTTGTTGACTAATTATGCTTATAAATAGTATTGTTTTCAGAAAATTCTTCCAAACCTAATTGTTGATTTACTACGACATTTTACTAGCTGAATCGAATATATTTAAATGCAGCCTTTATGGCGGTATTTTCTGATTTCGGATTCCTTATAAAGTTACTAAATTAGTCACGAAATTGTTTTTTGAAGGTTCTAAGTTATACAAAGAAAGGAAATACATTTTTGCTAACTTCTATTTTTAATGCACAGGATTTTCATTAATAACGACAGGCTGTCAACGCCTCATGAAGCAACCTAGTGTCTCGTGGCTGTATAATCACTTTATCTGATAAGGCAGTCTCTTAATGATTAACAGTTTCAATGTCCAGCCCTCGTTGTAGCTTAAATAAACCTCTGAATGTGGTCTTAAATTCATTAAACAATAACTTGTCCAACTAATGATTGCCACTGGTGATAATTATGAGGAAAGTTGGAAAGTGTTAAAGTAAAAATAGGAACAATTTGCCAGTTTTATGAACCGATTTTAAAACACCTAACTGATAAAGTAAAAAATAATTCTTCGGTGTTAAACAGGTATAACTAAGGAAAATTAATTTAAATACTACCCTGTGGTATATATAACAAACATATAAATAATAAAATATAATAAAAAATGCAATGTAGTAGCTGCCAACAGCAATAATACATACATGTATCGGGTTTCGATATAGCAAAGTGGCTAACAGCAAAAGCTGTAATCCATGCTGCTATTGGCTGGACCCTACACAATAACATGTGTGTCTGTGTTTGAGTACTGAAAGACTTCTTAAATGTGAAACCAAAACATTTAATCCGTACTCAGTGCAAAACCAAATTCTATCCTAGTACACGTTCACATATATTCTTGATGTGGCAGCAAATATGAACTTGGTATAGAATAGAATTTGGTTTTCTACTACGCATCAAACTACGACTACGTATCAAACTACGCTCACTGACTACGTATCAAACTTTTTGGTTTTATATTCAAAAGATCTTTAACCTTTTTATGGGCCATTTATTTCTAGTGAAGGTAAATTAAAGTATTTTTGGAATTGAAATTGTTTTAAGAATAGTAATAGATATTAAGAAAAAAAAAACCCTATTTAGTTTATAAAAATGCAACTTTTTTGGTGGTAAATACATTTAACACGAACATATATTACTTATTGACTTTTATTTTTCCTTATTTATAAAATAAATTTTATAAATGCTACAAACTTCAAAAAGAATTATGTATTTTATAACTTTTATACGCTTTTTTAAACTAACAAAACCAATTTTATTCAAACGCACTTTGAGAAAGCTGAAGTTATAAACTAATGGAAACCTAAATTAAAAGTGGTGGGAAGTATACTTCCCACGGCCTTCGAAAGGGTTAAGCTCTCATGTTATTATTGTTAGTGTCAGGTCCAACCAATAGTAACATGGCCTACAGCTTTTGCTGTTCGTCTCGTTGCTATAACGAAAACCGACACTTTTTTCGTTCATATNATATATATATATAATATATACTCCATCAATACTATTTCAGATTTGTACACAAACTAAAATTCTCGATTCTGCCATAATGCTGTGTTAATGTCATTTTTTCCCGATAGAATAATAATAGATTCGTCACATATGTTTCTATTAATGTGCAATCAAAAAAGATGTTCGGGTAAGCAAAATTTTTGCTCGGACATATTTTTGTTGACTAACATGCCCGATATAACAGATGAAATTTTTTTTTTAAATTTTAAAGCTCTTCATTTAACTCTCTTTAGAGCTGTGGATAAAACATTGTTAATATAAAACAAAAGTCCCACTTTTTTTAATTCTATGAACCATTATCTCTGAGATCAACTACTTTTTTAAACAAAATTAAAGATAAAGCAGATCACAATTCCAAAGAAGCCAACTAATCCGGACACGCCAAAATAATTAAACAAAATGTTAAATAAGTACAAGAAAATTTTGCATATATTTGACCATTTTAGCTTGCTTTTAAAAAGGTTTAGCACGGACATTAGTTCTATAAAGTGGTGAATTATATAAACCTAGGAATTACTTAGAAATAGTTGTGGATAAAAAATCTACTAAATTGAATTTATCTGATCAAGAATCACAATTGATAAACTACCACTTGAAAATATATATTTGTTGTCCGAAGCAAGTTGGCATCTCTGCAATTCCTATGGCTTTTCTTAAATAAATTTGATTTAAAATTTCTTACCCAGCATAGTTAAAGCATAATTAATAGTAGTTTAAAAAATTCTTTTTATTTTTTTTATTTTATCTGTTTCAAACTACTATATGGATAAAAATCTATTCCCTTTTGTTATTTTGCAGGTCTGCCAAGTACTCGTACTACGCTTTTTACAGAATATTTTACAGAGGGGTAGACTATTCAAATGTATAACTATCAGAATTACCTGCCTAAAAAGCCTCACCACGTACGAGCTAGGGCAATGTGATGTTCCACGTAAACTTTTGAATCATTTACACATAGTAGTGTGTAAAATAACTTTTAAACCGAATTTCCAAAACAAGGAATAAAACATTTAAACATAATCATCGCTAAAACTAGTTGTTGGCAGCCTTGATTTTTTTTATACATGATTGTTTAATTAAATGTAGGATGGATTTAATATTTTCTGAATAATGAATTAAGAGGTTTTTTTTAATAAACAGCCATTACTAACAGAACCATTTGAAATGCGTTTTCAAATATATTTTCTTTTTTGCACTTTCTTTGTAAAAGATTTAAAAGAAAGTATAGAATTTCCGGTTATTAGAGTAATAATAACAAAATGAATTACGAGTAATTTCCTTGTATCTGGCGTCCTAAATTTCTGTTTTTCAATAAAAATAGGCCGTTCGAACTTCAGCACTGCGGGGTGCAATACTTTCCAGAAGCTCTTAAGATTAAACCGTTTTTTATTTATTTATTTTTAATAAAAAGTTAAAAGCATATGACAATAAATGGCTGTATGATTGTATGTATGGATTGAGGAGGAAACTAGGAGGTGTATTGCGGAATTCTTAAAAATTGTTTTCCCAAGTTTTTGTAATTGCATGTAGGGAAAGATTAGCGGTAACCACCGACCACACAGCGAGTAAATATATCAAAGATTAAAACAAATTGCCGGCTAATTGGGTACTTGAACTTCAAGAAGATGACCTCCCATACCAACAGATGTAATCTATGACGTCAGCGTCAGCTGATCTTTATCAGCGAAATGACGTTTTAAAGTGGAGTTAAGTTTCACTTCATAAGATATTATGTTAATTAACGTGATGTTAATTAAATACAGAGAAATGACGTTTTAAAGTGGAGTTAAGTTTCACTACATAAGTTAGTATGTTAATTAACGTGATGTTAATTAAATACAGAGAAATGACATTTTAAAGTGGAGTTAAGTTTCACTACATAAGTTAGTATGTTAATTAACGTGATGCTAATTAAATACAGAAAAATGACGTTTTAAAGTTGAGTTAAGTTTCACTACATAAGTTAGTATGTTAATTAACGTGATGTTAATTAAATACAGAAAAATGACGTTTTTAAGTTGAGTTAAGTTTCACTACAAAAGTTAGTATGTTAATTAACGTGATGTTAATTGAATACAGAAAAATGACGTTTTAAAGTTATGTTTCACTACGTAAGTTAGTATGTTAATTAACGTGATATTAATTAAATACAGAACCGAAACACACATCGAATTACTTGAAATATAATTCTTTCTCGCCTACCTCTTTCACTTTATTTAGATTTATTATTTGTTTATGTATTTTATTGTAACCGTGATGTATTTTTCTTTCGTGCACCTGGCAACTTCAATGAATAATTAGTTTGTTTATGTTCTATATTGCTTCGTGCCTGTCTTTGTGTTAAGTCTCTGTGTAAATCTATCTATATTATATAAAACGCTAATACGTACGTATCAATAAAACCGATGATATTTCTTTCCTGGCGTTGGCAACAGTTTTCATTTTTAATTGATAGGCTTCGGCGCGCAAGAGCACGTAGTGAGCATATCACATGTCTAATCTATATTATATAAAACGCTAATACGTTTTAATTGATAGGCTTCGGCGCGCAAGAGCACGTAGTGAGCATCATATGTCTAATCGGATGAATTCTCACTGAATTATCAAAAAAAATTCTCACAAAATTATCTTCATCGAAGCCGATGGATTTCATCCGGCGTTCAGTACTATTTCATATTGTTTTACAACACATGGTTTTAGCCCTCAGGTGAGAAAGACTTTAAAACAAAACTTACAACAGTTACTTTTCTCAACAACTGAAGAGTGTGAAGAGAGTGAACAACTTTAGAATAGTGTGGTTAAGAAAAATATGTGAACTGTTTGCAATTTCAAATTAATATTGAAATGCACAGGTTTAGAATTTTCTACAGTGAAAAGTTTTAGGAACTTCAGTGCCCAAAAAAGTATACAAAAGCTAGACGTTAAGAACGTATCCAATGAGTTGGCAAGCGATAGCGAGCAGGGGGCGAAGCCTCCTAGTATATAGTGAAATAATTGAAATCTCTGAAAAAGATTCTTCGTGTAGCAATGTAGAGTGCATTACATAAAATAGTGGATACTTGACTTGCTTGGCTTACTCGAAATAGAATGGAAAGAACAGTTGCTAACGCAAGCAAATTTCACTTTCCAACAACCAATAAGAATCGAGCTACCCACATTACGTCACTTGCAGGTATCCCATTGCTAACCGATCACTACTTTTTCGATAGAGATGCATTTCACGTAAATTTTATAATTATTTTGTTCACACGTTAAATCTGTCCAATCGCAAAGTCCTCCATGTTCCTATAACAAATCAATACCTCTGGGGGTACTGATCCAGGAGTCTTCCGGTTTGGTTCAAAATTACAAGGCTACGGAGTTGAATATTAGTAGTCGTAAACCCAAAATTGGGTCGGCTGTTCAACGACGGATAAAATAAAATAAATTATTGCGTTCAATAAATATGGAATTTTTATGAATATTTTATAATATCCAGCGAAGTACTTTTTATTTCTCACTTGTCTCTTAAACTGTTTATTCATTTTAGAAATAAAGTTTACCATATTTTGAGAGTTGAAGAATCTTACAATAAAAATCTCTTACATTATTAATATAAACCATTCTTAAATTACTAAAATTTTTCAATTCAGGAAAGAGCAGCGACGGTGAAAAAGACTTCAACAGGCAAAATTTCACCATCTATTTTTTGATGCTTCGCTTTCGCCAAAATATTTTATTAACAGGTAGTGTTGCAGAATTTTAGTTAGTTTAAAAGATACAGCTTGCGATAACAAAGTTTAATTTTACATGAGCTTCTGACTTGAATTATTTAGACATAATAACCTTAAATCAATTTCGACTAAGCGAACATTAAAACTAACTAAATAAACTGAATAAACTAAACTAAATAAACTAAACTAAATAAACTAAACTAAATAAACTAAACTATTCTAAATGAACTAAACTAAATAAACTAAACTAAATAAACTAAACTGAATAAACTAAACTAAATGAACTAAACTAAGTAAACTGAACTAAATAAACTAAAAACAAACATTAAAACTTAACACTGCCACAAGATCCAAAGCACGTCACATTAAAATGATGCTTTTTAGAGAATAATATATACTATTTTATAACTGTAGAGCTAATGCAAGTTATGCAACAATTAGGTTAAGTTATCTACAATTTGTTTGCAACGTAAATTTTTTTGTTATTGTTTTTGTAATGCAAATATTGTTTTTGAAAAATCTTTAACAGTTTGCGGTGCAGTCTACTTATTACAGTGCAGTTTTCTTATTATTATTATTATACATGCCATTAATACCAATTAAAAATATTACCCATCACCAGAAATGTAAAACGAATTGTTTCTAAACGATGAGCAGCCTCCATTCCTTAAACAAATCACAATCATCAAAATAACATACGTGCCAACTTTTACGAATTTGGCGTAAAATTTTATTTCTATATTTAAAGTGGTAGTAAAATGTATGTTTTCTGTATATCCCTTGCATTTATAAACTTAATTTATAATTTTTTTGACTACCACTATTTTTAAAAAAAAGTAAGAATATATATTTATTTGTAAAACTGCCTTCCTTGATAAAAAGAAGAATTAAAATACTTCCACAACTTCAACCAAAAATGTTCAACATACCAATACCAATAGTTAAAAAAGCAAATTATCTTGGCCTTATAATCAATAGCAAACTCACCTGGAATGATCACATCAAAAGCACAATAGATAAAGCAAATGCAGCAATAATAGCCATACAACCATTAATATATAATCAGAATATGTCACTTAAACTAAAGAAGCTACTATATACAGCAATGATCCGCCCAATACTTACCTATGCCTCACCTGCCTGGACAACGATACCTCAACATCTACTGAAGAAATTAAACCAATGCCAAAACAAGATCCTTAGAAAAATANGTGATGTTAATTAAATACAGAGAAAAGACGTTTTAAAGTTGAGTTAAGTTTCACTACATAAGTTAGTATGTTAATTAAAGTGATGTTAATTAAATACAGAGAAATGACGTTTTAAAGTTGAGTTAAGTTTCACTTTATAAGTTAGTACGTTAATTAACGTGATGTTAATTAAATACAAAGGAATGACGTTTTAAAGTTGAATTAAGTTTCACTACATAAGTTAGTATGTTAATTAACGTGAAGTAAATTAATACAGAGAAATGACGTTTTAAAGTGGAGTTAAGTTTCACTACATAAGTTAGTATGTTAATTAACGTGATGTTAATTAAATACAGAGAAATGACGCTTTAAAGTTGAGTTAAGTTTCACTACATAAGTTAGTATGTTAATTAACGTGATATTAATTAAATACAGAACCGAAACACACATCGAATTACTTGAAATATAATTCTTTCTCGTCTACCTCTTTCACTTCATTTAGATTTATTATTTGTTTATGTATTTTATTGTAACCGTGATGTATTTTTGCTTTGTGTGCCTGGCAACTTCGATGAATAATTAGTTTGTTCATGTTCCATATTGCTCCGTGCCTGTCTTTGTGTTAAGTCTCTGTGTAAATATATAGTGAAAGAATTGAAATCTCTGAGAAAGATTCTTTGTGTAAGAATATAGAATGTGTCACTTAAGAAAATTGAAACTTAAAGTTCTTTAGCTTACTCGAATCAGAATGGAAAGAACAGTTGCAAACGTAAACAAATCCCACGTTTCTACGACTAATAAGGATGGAGATACCCAAACCACGTCAAGTGCATTGCCAATTGATCACCTCGCTTTTGACGGAGATGCATTTCATGTAAATTTTATTATTATAGTGTTCAATAAATATGGAATTTTTATGAACATTTTATAATATCCAGCAAAGTACTTTATTTCTTACTTGTTTCTTAAACTATTTATTCATTTTAGAAATAAAGTTTACCATAGTAAGTACCTAGTAATACCTAGTAATTTTACCTAGTAATTTTGTAGTAATACCTAGTAATTTTGAGAGTTGGAAAAATCTTACATTAAAAATCCCTTACATTAATAATATAAATCATTCTTTAATTACTAATATTTTTCAATTCAGGAAAGAGCGGCGACGGTAAAAAAAAACTTCAACAGGCAAAATTTTACTCTGTATCTTTTCATGCTTCGCTTTCGTCAAAATATTTTATTAACAGGTAGTGTTGCAGAATTTTAGTTAGTTTGAAAGATACAGCTTGCGTTAACAAATTTTTATTTTACATGAGCTTTTGAATTGAATTATTTAGACAAACTAACCTTAAATCAATTTCGACTAAAAAGCAACCATTAAAACTTAACACTGCCACAAGATCCAAAGCGCGCCACATTAAAATGATGCTTTTTAGAGGATAGTATACTATTTTATAACTGTAGAGCTGATGCAAGTTATGCAACAATTAGGTTAAGTTTTGCCTATCTTTAGCTAGCTAATTAAGCTCAGGTTTTTGAAAATGTAAGCATTTTAGTTCTAATTTTTTTATGTCTAAAAAGCTACTCTAACGCTTTATTATCTGGACTCATGAGGGAAAGTTATTAATTGATTTTTATGATTTTCATCGTCGTGGGAAAATCTCACCAAACTGGTGAGTTTAAAAAAGTTTTGTAATTTTCTTCATATTCTAACGATAACGTGGTATTTAAAAAAACAAATTTTCTACAATTTGTTTGCAACGTAAATTTTTTTGTTATTATTTTTGTAATGCAAATATTGTTTTTAAAAATCTTTAACTCTTTACGGTGCAGTCTACTTATTACGGTGCAGTTTTCTTTTTATTATTATTATACATGCCATTAATACCAATTAAAAATATTACCCACCACCAGAAATGTAAAACTAATTGTTTTTAAACGATGAGCAGCCTCTATTCCTTAAACAAATCACAATCATCAAAATAACATAGGTGCCAACTTTTACGCTTTTGGCGCCAAATTTCATTTCTATAATTAAAGTGGTAGTAAAATGTATGTTTTCCATATATCCCTTGCATTTATAAACTTAATTTATAATCTTTTTGACTACCACTATTTTTAAAAAAATTAAGCATATAAATTTATTTGTAATACTGCCTTGTTAGATGGCATTAAGCTTATTTTAAATACCGTGCACATTTCTGCCTAAAATTGTGATTAAAATTCCAGTTTATTACCACTCTAGAAAATCATCCTGTAAAGGATTAAAAAGTTGGCAGGTATGAAATAAATAACTAATCGCAGATCCACCCATAGCATCAGATTCAACAAGAATACTGACATCTTGATCAAGAGTTTCCCCACGTTGACCATCAATCTACATTCAAAGCCACACATAGTTAAAAGCAAGCCTGCTTCTTATAGTTTCCATTATTATTATTATTTACTCAAGCTAGGTGCTTGGATCCCAATAACAGCCACCACACAGACTACTAACCTTAAAGTTCTACCACAAACATAAAAAAAGCATGATAGATGGGATAGGGGCCGTTGCGCGGCCCAGGTGACCAGCTCAAATTTCAAGACAAGACAAGATTCCTTAAAACAACAAATGGATAAAGTATGTCGCTTCACTCAAAATAAATTGTCTAAGGTCACAGTTGCTTATGTCCTGCCTAAATAAACTTTGAAATCGAAATTTGCTGCATTGGAAACGGGTAAACAATTTAACAAAATAACTCCAGGCACATAAAATTAAGAAATATTCTAATATTATTTGCGAAAGAAAACATTAATTGAATCTATAAAAATATGCATATTCATATAGATCAGAAAGAAGCCGAAATGCTATTTTTATTTTAATTTCATTCATTTATTTATTTTATTTTATTTTGGTCATTACAGAGAGGTAATTATAAAAATATGTTAACCCATATGCTAACCCAACACCATTTTGTGGATATAACCCGATTTATTATAATTACTAATTGTTATAATATACTATTTTTTATGACATTGAGATGATATAACGATGCTATTATTTTAAAAGAAAACATCGTGTTTCTTGCTTTTTATATTTCAAATTTTAAATTTACAATCATGAGTTTTCAAACTAAACACTAGCAAAAAACTTAACTCTGATTAAAAGTAAAACGCACTTAATGCTGTTACTCGCTTCATATTAATAATGTCGATATTGATCTTAACTGTCTACTTACGATATTACGGACAATTTCAGATTAGTTATAGCAATTAATGATAATAAAACCCATGGAGTTGTAATTTTTTTCAAAAATTGTGACTTCAATAAACTGTTGCAGACGAAGCTCTTCTGAGATCAAGGTGACGTGATGTTTGGCACGTAGTGATCTTATCTAAAGGAAATGGAATTTTGTTGATGTCTATCTTAACTCTAAAGATTTCCGAAAGTTTGGAGGGTGAGTTTTGGGTCAATCTGGCTGTGAAGAAGTCCTCTAGGGGTCAGCCGAGTTAACGTCTTCAAGAAGGGAGAGTCATATATGCTATCAGGTAAAAACTCAAGGTAAAAAAAAAAAGATAAAACTGGTAGCCGAACTATTTTTAAAGCAGTTTATTTGTGGGAGGGGTAATAATAGTTTGCTTTATTTAATTCACCACTACTTAGATCGAGATAAAAAAAATTGTATAGTTACACTTTTAACACATTGAGATTGGATGTGTTAGATTTAAAGTGAAAGCAAAAATAAGTCTGTCAAATTAGCTATGCTCAAACTTAAGTTACCGCTTTTTTTATTTTTTACTATCCTGATTCTGATTCCGCACGTATGACTCTTCCGTCCCGAAAAAGTTAAAAAAGAGTTCAGCAAGAATGGCTTTTGAGTTCAAAATGTATTCTGGCGTTAATTGGTTTTGGGGATAATGTCTGCATATGGGGTAATACAGTATACTCTTGATATCTCGAAGTTGAAGGGGCTCTGAAAAAATTTCAAGATAGCAAGTTTTCGAGATATATACAATATATATATNTGTGTCTGTGTTTATTCGCTGCATCCTGTGTAAGAATGAGGGGAAGAAGCCATGTCCTGTAAGGAATTGTATTGCTGCTGGATGGCCTATGAGTCGGTCTGTGTCTACTTTAGGATAATATGATTTTGTTGTATAGCCTTTTTCATTTTCGTCCCAGTATGCTTGCCAAAGTTTTTGTGTGATGTTTTTAAGTTTATTTCTCAGACTCGATGGTGGAAGCAGAACACCGCTGGGAATCCCGTGACCTGCTGCTGCGTCTTTAGCCGCTAAATCCGCTGCTTCATTGCCTATGTTACCTGTGTGCGCTGCCTTGTCGGTAGGGCGCTGGGCCCATGTCCGAGAGTTCGTGGGTTCGAACACCGACAGCCGAAGACTCCCCGTGTAGTAAATGGTGACTGATGCTCGTTAAATCTGACGAGTCGCAAAGTCCTCCATGTTCCATTAACAAAGCAATACCTCTGGGGGTACTGGATTGGAGATCGATCGTTCTTTGATTCAAGGTCAAAATTACGATCTTTGGATGAATGAATGGATGTGTGAATGGCTCCGCCCTGTAAAACGGGCTGTGACGCGTGGGTGGCTGAAGTCAAATTCTTGGCCATAGGATGGTGCCACTGAAAAACAGGAAACGCACACTCTGCCTTAAATTTGCTCGGTTTCACCAAGCAGGCTTGCCCATGTAGCAAATTGCATTAGAAACAACAACAACAGCATATACAAACAATTTTTGCATTAAATAGAAAAGAATTGGTTTATAATAAACTTGCATTAATAAAGTTTATTAAGAAACGCTAAGATCATGGTCTGCCGACATCATTTTTGAAATCGTTCAACAATCAATTTTTCCATCCGAAAAATAGTTGCCATATTATAGCTTTCCATATTCGCGGAGCATTACGAAACGGTTTAATGTGTTGCCAGCATTTCTTCTAGGGACAAAGTAATGTTGAGTGATTGTGCGTGATGGTATTTCTAAAAAAATTCATTTTTTTTATTTGAAAAGTATTCGACGTAACAAAGTTTTGAGAAGAAACTCTTCGACATAGGAATTCAAATTAACATTAGGTGGAAATGTAATGCCAAGGAGAAAAGTAATTTTTTTCTCTCGACGTGACAAGGTTTTCGATATATCGAAAGTATACTGCATTTGGAGGTTTTTTCTGGAAATGTCTTCAAGTTCAGCTCTTGGTGCATCAGTTTCTCCGGACGAGGTAACATTATCGTCCGTATTCAATATTTTACTATCCGATATCCATAATAATGTATTAAGTTATATTGCATTCAATCATAAATGATAATTGAATACAATTATAACTTAGAAGGTATTAAAGACTACAACTGATTTATTCATGGAAGAATGCGTATATTTTCCTTAAAAATCATTTTTACGGTGGAAATAACTGTATAAAAAAGTTGCTGTTTAGAAAAATTCACAATTGCTTTCATGAAAATGTTATGAAATGAAATGTTCGAAGATTTCTAATTTTCCACAACCTTGGTTTTTACTGACAAAATTATTATTATCATTATTTTGAACCAATTGAATTTTTTTCAAACAATTCATTTAAGATGTATTCTTTACCTTCTCCTTATATTTAATCACAACTGAATGATTGAGGAATATTAGTATATTATTATTTTTTAACAGGGCGAAATTAAAGTCTTGGCTGAGCAGTCCCAGTTAAGCATTATATTAATCTGTTACGCAATCTTTACTTTCCTTATCCTTTTTTTCTACTGCGCATTTTGATAGAGGATGTTGTTTTCTTTTATTTCAAATGCTTCTTTTACATTGAGTTAGTTTCATGAAATTGCTCTTCGATCAGTTTACTGTCAGTTTTTGTACTTTCATTTTTGTATTATATTCTCAAGATTTTGCTTGAAATTTCTCTTCTGAATTAATTTTATGTATTTCTAGTATTCTTCCTGGACTTTTGCAAAACCTTCATGGTTCTGAGGGAGAAGATTTGGACATTTGTCAGGCTTTCTCAATATAAAAGGTTTTGTTCTAGGGCTTCTGGAGCTGGTACTCCCTGAAGACGTCGACTTCGGTGGCCATATTTTTATTTTCATTGTTTTCTTTATTGCTTTAATTATTCTTTCTTTTGAAAATTTCTGCTGCTTTGCTTGTTTCTTTCAAATTAGAAAGTGGTAGCAAATATATGTCTAGAAATTTGTTTAATTTATGAATATAATTGGTTTGGTTTATTTACTTGTTAACCACTACAGATTCAATTCTCAAATATATGTGAAAAAATTTCTCTCAAATACTTTTAAAATAGAATTTGGGTTCATGCGCATAAGTGGTTCGCTTTTTGAATAGTCTGCGCAGACTATTTATAAGAAACCGTGTGGAGGCTTTCTGATGTAGGAGATGATGCCTTAACACACTGAACGATGCAAAATTTTAATCTTAGTTTCACATTTTTAGACACATCTTTTAATTTGCCTCCTCATAACTTTCAGTCTGGTAATGAAAAGAATATGGAAAAACATTTTTACAAGTTTTTTTTTCTACTTTTACTCTACTCTTCCTTCTACACTATGCAGTTGCCGAATTTTCTGCAAAAAAACTAAGATTAAATTAGCTAGTTAATTTAATTTAAATTGGTTATTAAATAGGTTTTTTAACAAGATTTTAATTTTTTTAATTCCTCATTCTTGTAATGTTTTATGCGAAATTAAGAACTCAAAATAAAAAGAACCAAGTATTTCAACAACTTTCAAATTTTCAACGAATATTATGACTACTTTTACTCTACTCTTCCTTCTACACTATGCAGTTGCTGAATTTTATGCAAAAACACTAAGATTAAATTAGCTAGTTAATTTAATTTAAATTGGTTATTAATAAGCTTTTTTTACAAGATTTTAATTTTTTTAAAACTTCATTCTTTTAATGTTTTATGCGAAATTAAGAACTCAAAATAAGAAGAACCAAGTTTTTCAACAACTTTAAAAAATTTTTCGAATATTATGACCAGAAGTCCAAGTCTTAGGCAGGGCTACCAACTTTTTACGTTTTTTGTAAAATTTTATACTAGTGGTAGCTAAGTTTATGTTCTAATGTAATATTTTTTGATCATTTAAACTTATTTTCGACACCACTACATATAGATGATTTAAAAGTTAATATGCATCGCCACTTTTTTCCAGCTCTATCGTGATAAGGCTTTTAAAATGTTCGAAAAATTACCAAAATTTCTGAGAACTTTGACTTTTAACCACTCTATAAAATATTTAGACCACTCTATAAAATATTTTGCAAAGAAAAAAAAACGTAGCCTTTTTTATACTTGCTTCGTTCTGTTTCACAAATGTATGTGTTCCAAACTGATCAAGTTCATATTAAAAGCTTCTTTTTTTCTTTCGCTTCTTTTACGCTTCTATTCTTTCTATGCTATGCAGTTTCTGTAAAAAAAAAACTCAGGTTAAAGGTTATTAATTTGCCTTTTTTACAATATTTTAATTTTTTAAAAATCTGCTTTAAACATTTTCTGCCAATATTTAGCAGTTGTTCTGTAAGATTTCATTTTCATATTTGAAGTTGCACGAACTTTTCCATTTAATTCTCGAATTTACAAATTAAAAATCTAACACCTTAACCGGTTAACGCCCAGCGTCATACATTTAGGACAGTTCCTTTTTTTCAAAGACATTAACTGTGGTGGGAAATTTTTTTCAGTATTTTTATTTATCTGGGTGAATTAAAAGATTCTCAGATACCACAATGATTTAGTTATTTCTGATTAGATATAGAATTATAAGGAGCAGGTAGTTTTTGATCTATCAAAGACTTTTTGAATGTCCTGACAGTAGAAGAACCAATTAATTTCGATAATATATTATAACACTCTTTCCATAAAGCCACTTTTTGTATAATTTCAATATATAATTCCGGGACAAAACGGATTAATATACTGTTTAAAAAAAGTGTGAGTGCCAATAATCGTAATTCAATTGTTATTTGACTTCCACTTGAGTAAATTATCCTCTGAAAATATAAACTGGCAAATATGGGTAACCCAGAGATGCGAACTGCTCCGGACACGCCAAAATAATTAATAAAACGGTTTACAACTACAAGTAGAGTTTGCAAATATTTAACTATTTTTGCTTGCTTTTTGAATGGTATAGCATTTCATTATCATTATAAAGTGGTGAATTATATAAGCCTACGAATTATTTAGAAACAGTGGTGAATAAAAATCTATTAAATTGAATTTATTAAACCAAGAGTCACAATTGATAAACTACCACTTTAAAATATATATTTGCTGTCCGGAGCAAGTTGTTATCTCTGGTAACTTACGGTATTGGTATATTATTTTTCACTGCTGGTGTATATATTATATGTATATATTATGTGCATAGGTGTTTAGATTTTAAGCATTCACTTTATCCGAAAGTAAATGCAAATGAAAACCTTTTGCACTACTTTTTTTTCTTTATGGTTGATAAAAACTTGTTTTAATCATCCCTTCTTAACATTCCTCTGAGAAAAAAAAAACATAAATAAATTAAAAAAAGTTGACTTAGCAATTCTAGAAGTCTTCAATTGCTTATGATCCATCAGTTTGTTAAAATTCAATACACGTTTCTTGTCACGATGAATCGAAAGGTTTTCAGATCTCAACTCCACGCTTCAAATTATGTCATACCCTTTTAACACCAAAGAATTATATGAGCAAAAATACACCTGCGTCGGCCGAAGATTGGAAGAAGAGCAACGGATAGAATCTTAACATTTCCTTCTCTCCTCAAAGCCCTGAGGTGAGGGTAGATAATTGAAATCAGGAAGAGATAATGTTTTCTTTTTCTTACTCAAACTAATAAATGTAGGTCCAGATATAATCAACTCTTATCTGGACCAGTTTAAATGACATTTGGTTTGCTTCTGCAATCATAAAAAAAGAACTTTTACTTTGGCGGCAGGTGATCTGCTTGCTTATTTATCAGCGAAAGTTTGATTAATCCTTTGAGGTTTCTCATTTATTTGTAAAGATTGTTTTGGCAACAGCATAATAAAAAATTTCCGTTCTGCAATGATAAGTGAAAGAATCATGCTAACGAGACTTATTGAATGCTAGGCCTAATGTGTCTAGAAGTCTGATGGGATTATAGAACTTTTAATTTTATTCAATCCTTAGGCTGATCATTTATTTGTTATTTATTTGTTTTATGCCACTATGAATTGCTTCGTTATGAAATGAAAGGCGAAAACGGAAAAATTATTTTCCAATAATTGGGTTAGAAAAAAAACAGTTTAGCCAATTTAGGAGATATTCGAATTTAGTTTTCTTTTTCTCGCTATCCTAAAAGATAATTACTCAATAAGAGTTTTAATTTTTCAAACAAATTTATTCTTTAAGTGAATGGAAAAATGTATTTAATCAATAACAAAATACAATATTTTTCTCAATAATTGAAATTTATGTATTTACAAAAAACATTTACGCGTTACAGATTCGTAATTAGTAAGATAAGATTTTTCATTGGAAGATCTTTAAATGTTATTAATATAACTTAGATTTTACTTTTAATTTGAGATACATCTTAACCTAGATTTTATATTTAAGTCTAGAATTGTTAGTATTATGCTAACTGAGTATTTAGGCCTATAGCATTGAACTAACTGTTAGTATTGAACTAACTGATTATTTAGGTATAGAATTGTTGAAACGAATTGTAATTGAACTAAGGTTTTATTCTATGATTTAGACATACCATAAATTGCAAAAAAAAAAATTCTATTGAGGAGTTTTTTCAATACATCTTGGAAGCTTTCGCATCGCTGATTTCAAATGTGAAATCAGCTATTTTAGAAGAAATAATTTATGTAATTTAATGATATAGTAAAAACCAGGATTTTTTTTAAAAATTCCCTCTAGTGACTTTTAAGAGTTCCCCACTTCTCTGGTACATAGGGCTTGGTAAAAAGAAGACGATAATACATTCCAGCATTTCTGTTTATGATGTGAAATGTTATGGATGTTTTGACTGCCTTATTATTTTCAAATAAACAAGTAAATATATATATATATATATATATATNATGTATATATATATATATATATACATTTATACACATAACGTGTGGGACGCAGTAAAAGGCTAACGGTCCTAAAATATGTATGAAAAAAAATTATTTTACAACACTTAGTTTACAATAACTACTAGTTTTTTTTAATACCGAAAATTGATGGATTTCACGAAAGGAATGAATTGTACCGAATTTTATAACATAAATCTAGAAATATTCATTTATTTGTTGATACTATCTGATTTATTGACAGGACTAATTATTAAAATTTTCAGCTAAAATAATGAACTGAATTGATTCTAAGCGTGATAACATGAATCATAAACATAAATTTGCCTCCCAGTTTTAGGCTACTGCCTTGCACAATAAAAGATTCGTCCTTAATTTTTTCTTAAAAAAAATTGTTAAACCTCCAATTTTTCCAAAATCAAAATTACACGATTCTTTAGATACAAGTTTATTAGGAAATACAATAAGAATATCTCATTAACTTGAGATAAATCATATTTTTCTTTAAAGTATCCTAACATAAAAAAAATAATGATACACATTTGAAATAACAGTTGTAGGAAATAAAATGACTAAAGAATAGTAAAGATCCGTATAATGTTAAAAAAAAATTATGTTTCCGAAAGAAAAAAAAACCTCACTGATTTTTTTTTCTAATTAAAAAAATATATATCAGTTAATTTTATTTGTTCTTCTGATGCGCGTTTAAAAATCCTTCAACCGCAGTGAAATAATACACACAAAAAAGCGTTGTAAATAAAAACACCGTTTTTTTTTGTTCTTCCAAAGAAAAAGAAGAAAAAATCTTTCAGCGATGAAAGTGAAATCGGAAAGAATGCGGAAAAATAATTATTTTTTTAACTAGAAACCAAACAGTTGAAAAGTTGTGATTTATTCCTAAATAGATTAAGTGACCCGATTGTTTCAACGGGTGTGTCCATGTTTGTTGGACATAAACGCATATATCCGTTATCACGAAAATCTACCGATTTTAACGTACAGAATAAATAATAACTGTCCTTAATTAAATTGATAAACAATAATCTAGAAATATATTTTTAAATGAGTTTTATTCCAAGGAAATAAATAAAGATTGTAAAGTGTTTGCATAAATAGATCGATCTCAATTTAAACTAAAGCATTGGGATATGGGAAAATAACTACAACTTATTGTTTTTGTTTCATAATAGTAGTAGTTAAATAATGTTCGAAAAAATTAAAGGGAAGTATATTTTTGTTCTGTTTTAAGATAATTTTTTAATCGAACTCTTTTAAGAAATCGTAACCTAATATAAAACATTGATGAACAAAATAATATTTAAAAAAATGATATTAACACAAATAATGCTGTAAAAGGCAGTTATTCTTCAAAGGTGATAATAAAGACAGTCTCCGCAAAGCAAGGTTAAAGTTAAATTTTACGTGTCTCATTCATAGACTAATTACTTTTAACACTAGAAAGGAAGAATATTGCTGTATTCCTAGAAAATCTGAAGAAGCCAGTCTGGTCCTTTCCTGATAGTTTGTGTGCTGGTCAATTGCGTATCCAAAATTTTAAAATATAATTATAACTAATAATTATAATAAAAAATATATCAGTTATGATAAGAAATACATTAGAGATTTGATCATCAAAATTCTATAGTATTTTATATATATATATATATATATGTATATATATATATATAGG
>NC_092212.1:78263227-78280210 GCF_043381705.1 Parasteatoda tepidariorum
TATATATATCCCCCAATCCAGAAGACAAGGGAACTCCTGGGTCGAGTATGGGGAGAAATTTACCTTCAAGGAGGACTTTTTGATGGAACTAACCCGCATTTGCGTTTCACGGGCAGGAAGACCACGGGAACCACCCACGGTTAGCCTGACTGCAAGGGGACTCTAACCCATGATCCGTCTACCACTGAGGATATTTCACGTTAGCACTGTGGTCGGTGCAAGCCGGATGCGGAATTCAATTGGATCAAATTGCAAATAAGAAATGTTCAATATTACCAGTGAACTATTTACGCATTCCAGCGTAGTAAAAAACGAGAAAAGAAAAGATAGCTTTAGTCGTCCCAATAGTGTTACATTTCAGCCGGCTAAACAGGCAAAATAAATATTTTGCATTCTTCTTTCAAAGTTTTTAACCAAAGAATGTTTACATCACTTTAAAAAAATAGAATGCAAATCATTTAGTATTTGATAATACTAAATCAGTCATAAAACATTAAATTTAAAAAACTGTGAAACAAAATGCAGTTGAGGGTTCTCCCTGTGCTTGTAGTACGCTCTGTAGCGTGGAGGTAGCGCTTCCGAATCCTCGGCTTATCTCCGTGCTATCTGTTTCTCCACTTGTCAAAGACTTATAAGCCCAGGAATGCCAACTGCTCCACTTTCTGCAAAAGTTTCGATAAATTGGTAGCGAATTAAATAGTACAACTTGTGGAATAAGGATAATTTTACCAACTCTTAGTTTGGAAAGAAGCGTGTGTCTCCCAAAAAACTAGCTATAACTGAAATTATTTTACTACCAGTTTTTTCTCTTTGTTGTTTCGCTTTCCCCCCTGCCTAACATTACCATACAAACAGAGCGTCTTAGAAGTGAATTGTCTACTACGGAATAAAATTATTTACCTAAAAGAGCAGCTGTTGGCCGAACCTGCTTTTAATTAATGCGCGGTAAACATTGCTATCAATTATTCCAGAGTTATAGTATTTTGAAAAAATATTTTTCGTTGAAAAGTGACTAATTCTATGTTATCTTTTAAGAAATGAAACACATACCAAGCTATTTGACTACCAATTTTTCTTACAAAAAATTTAAATTAAGTAAAAAAATTTTGTAATTTAACGTGAGTAACAGGATTATTTCTAAAGTTTTAACAATTGCTAATTAACGTTAGCATAACATTCAGAGTTATCACTTGATCCATTCTGTGGTAAAATTATTTCAGTGGCAGGGAAGCGAATTGCTAAGCCTTTTGGAATAGTTATAATAAAGTGGTTGCAAATTATATAGTAAAATTCGTTAAAGAAAGAGAGTTACGCCTACTTTTTAATATAGCAAGTAGAAGTTTGATAAATTAACGTTGCATTATACATCATACTTATAATTTTTGATATTTAGTGGTGAGAAAATTACTTATAATGAAAAATACTAAACTAAAAGTAACTTAAATTTCGCTACCTCTAGAAAATACTATTTTACAAAGAGGAGCAAGTTGACATCTCTGCATTGGTTGCAATTTGTTTTGTTAAACTAGTAGAATAAAAACAATATCCTTCACTTTTTAAAGATTTCGCACCGAAGTAAATTTTTAAATTGGATTTCATATGATACTTTGAATGTTTGGTAAGTATTAGTTAAGAAAAATGCTTAGGAGATACTAAGAATAACTTAAATTTCATTACCACTGGGAAATATATANCTAAAGCAAGCATAACTTTATTAGAAAACAACTTTTTTGCAAAGCGGAGCAAGTTGGCATATCTGTAAGCTGTAAATTTGTAATTGAACTGATGAGTCTGCATACGTATGTTTATTAACATTTCATTATTGCTGTTTAAGTTTTTTCAGAAACGTTCTTTGAAAAAACATCATGCAGAAATATCATATTTTGCATTGTATTATCTTACAATCAACAATTCATCTCATGTAGTTATAAAAATAGCATATTATTTTCAAAAAAGTATTATTTCAAGCAACGACAGAGCCTGTGAAAATCAGCCCTAAGAATGTTCCCCGAAAAATCTTAATTTTTCCTAAAATGTCATACAGAACAGATTACGAAGTAATCGCTCTCATTTTTCTTTGACATCTCAATTAGGAAAATTTAAGAACTTTTAAGTAAATATCTGATTTCACAATATCTCGTATGATATGGAATTGGCCTTTAAGGTAAATCCTAATTGGTGACGACGCGTCGTGCGTGCTGTCGAATTCAATTTCATGGTTGTCCGATAGATGATGTGAACCTTCTGATCTTCTCAATCTGACTTTAATGCTCTTTCACTACTTAATTGTTCATTACAACGTAATCACTGAACCGCAAAATCTTCACACTTCACCTGCTGCGTGCTACACTAATACACGATTGCTCTTCAGCGGTATGAAACTCTCTCAGACTGATTAAAAATACAGATAAAAACTGAAATCAATTACTTGAATTGGAAATTGAAGGTAATTGTGTTACATTATTATTGTTGTTACTAGTAGTAGTCGTGAGACATAGTAAGGAAATTTACACGTGTCCAAAAAAGTGATTACCGATTTAAAAAATCAATTTAAGGAAAATGGAAAGAGATGGAAATGACTAGTTGTACAGATTGCTGCTTAGGTATAACAAAGTTTTTCTTTCAAAATTATAAAAGTTTAAAAATTACAATTAAAAAAATACAAAAGTTACGAGTCAATGTTAAAAAGTTCTTCATCCGACAAGGTTGCTGATTATTGCACACTATTTGGAACACTGATGAGGGTGCGATCCTCTATCACGGCATAGGACTCTATCTAGGCTAGGCTTATGTTTTACTGATAAAAAATTATTTTTTTTAAAATTAATTATTTATTTTTATTTGCAAATTTCTATCCAAAGGGTACAATAATGCCAACAATCTTAGTTTTAGATGAACTTCTTGTACTCTTTTTGTAAAATGGTAGTCTTCATCAGGGTTCCCACGGTCCTTGAAAAATTATAAAAGTGGTAGTAAATTTAGAGTGATGCTACAATATATTTTTTTATTCTTATATACCTTTTTATAATTAAGTGCTTACTTAATTTATTACCTGGGCCGCGCAGCGGCCCCTATCCCATACATCATGAAATAACTATATACATTGATTTAAAAACATTTTGATGTAAGCAACATTATAGTAGCTTTTAAAACAAATAGTAAGCAATTTAACAAACTTTCCCAAAGGTGGGATCAAGTAATAACTCTTTTAATGATATGCTAACGTTAATTAGCGATCGTGAAAACTTTGGAAGGAGTGTTGCACATATTAATTAAGAGCTGTAATTTTCATGCATACATATTTTTTTTAGAAAACAATTTTTAGTGGTGGCTACACAGAAATTAAAATATCAAATTTTTTTAAATTTTTTTTTATCCTTTTTTGAAATTTTCAAGGACCGTGGGAACCCTGTTCATGCTTTGCTTTATTTTCAGGTTAAAATATGTAGGCTAAAAACAGGTCTTAGGCATCGTAAGAGGGTACAATATATATTTATTTATTTGAATTTTTATTAGGGAGAGAATAATCATCCAAGTGGCACAAAATCGAAGTGTTCCTCAATTAAAGGTAGGGAATATTTCGCAAAATAAATCCGTAAAATGTTTCGTTTTAGGGAATAAGGGAAATCTAAGTCATTACGATTGGTTTAATAAATAGGTCGAGGGAAAGAGTCTTTCTCACGGTTCCATTAAGGGGAGAAATCAAAAATGTCAATGCATAACTTAAAGCCAAAAATAGATTAAAAAAAAGATTTAGATAAAAGAATGACGAAAAAAGATTATATATATATATATNTATATATATATATATATATATATATATGTTAGTGAAGTCCCACAAATATTGCATAAAGTATTTCTTATAATATATGTAATAATTTAGATATTTCACATACGTATAAAATATTAAAAAATAATAAGATTGGATCTTAAATTCTTAATTTTTACTTGAATTTTTCTCTTAGTTGCGTCATTACTTTTGAAATTCTTATTTTTGATTTTTGAGTTCAACTTTTTTAAAGATTATTCACTGAAAAAATTCAGAAATTAGAAACTTAGGTTCCTGACGGCAAATGAAAAATGCTTAAATTTAACTCTCGCTACAGCATTATCTTTCTTAGGTTTTTTTTAGTGGTCACAGAGTCCTATAAACCATGGTAGACAACAAACTTTAAACTAATAGACAAAAGTTTAATATTATTTTAAATTCCACAAACTATTGAATTTTTCGATTTTAATTTAATTTAAGAATTACATCATTCTAAATTATCGAACTGAATATTTTCACTTAAATTGTTAATTTTCACTTAAATTGTTCACTTAAATTTTCACTTAAATTGTTCACTTAAATTTTCACTTAAATTGTTAAAATGCCAGCTTAAAGAATGCAATTCATTCGAAAAATGCCTGTAAAATATCGAAATTTTTATTACTTTTTGTTTGTAAAAATATTCTAAGACCACTGTTTCTGTCATTAATTTTTTGGGGGTGTATATAAATAATTAAGAACATCGATACCTTTCCCCGTTTTCTGTTTCCTTTTTTTTTGTTGCTGTTATTTAAAAAAAAAACGTACCAAACCCTGTTGTGATTATACTTTTAGTGTAGGTGATAGGTGCTATAATCTTTTAAGTATTGGAAAAAAATAAAACAATATTTTCAAACAAATTTAAAGACAATAGGAAGTCTCCTTTTAAAATAAGTCCTCCAATGCTTATACTTCCTGGTCTTAGAATTTAAATCGTATTGCTACATCAAATTAACATGCACGACTAACAATTTCACACATCTTTATTTTTCATTGAGACTTACAAACGAGCTTAAAAAATAATTCAATTTCTGCACGCAATACAACTTTCTCGCTAAAGAAAACCAGAATAACTCATCACAAAAGGTACTCAAACAAAAAAGTGAGAGAAAAAAAAGTTAAGCAACACAATTAATTTCTGTCAATACCTTATCCGGCCATTTCGTCCATCTCCTCTGCAAACAATACCGTTGATTAGGAATTCAAATAAAACGAACACGAAATATTTTTTCGTTTTTTTTCCGTTCTTTTGTTTGATAATTATTGAAATGAAAGGGAAGTGTGCTATTATGGTTGACCCAGATACAAAAAAATGGTTAGGTCGAGGTTAAAATCTTTAACTCAAAAGTTAATTTTTTGTGTAAAATGAAAGTTTCCGAACCTCGCATGTCAGTGTCAAATAGTGAACGGGGAAAATCCGTTCTCACGTGACATTTACACATTTTTCTAGTTCAATGGCGTTCGTAAAGTTCATTAAATATTCAAAGTGTAATTTTTATGGCAGTTTTATTAAACAAACTGTGTAGTTAATTCGAATTTTTTTTTATACTGATGAGATAAATACTGTGTCAGCTACTATCATAATTATTAAAAACAAGAAGAGAATTGTTAAGAAAAAAATCTATCAGATATGTATACTTGCTAACTTGTACGTCGTTGAAAAAGGTTTTACTGAGTGGTAATAAAAGAACAATTAAGTTTGGAAGAATTTTTATAAACAAAACTATTAAGACACCCAAAGCTGCCAACTTGTACGGCCGTTGAAAAAGAATTTACTTAGTGGAATCAAAATTAGACGTTTTGGCACATTAAATCTTAAAGTTTAAAGTTTCGAATTTTTTTTCTTAAAACTACCACGATGAATCAATAATTTTAAAACAAAATATGTTTATAAGATCTATTTGTTTGATAATTGTACTTGGAGATGGCTCTTTCATTTCGTTTTTAGAAAATTCCATCAAAACTTACTTGCTGTTTTACTACCACTTTGTAAATTCTTGTTTAACGACTGTACAAGTTGGCAGGTAGAGACGTCTATAAGCACAGTTAGCCAACAAATGCATACCTGCCAACCCATTCAAATGCATACCTGCACCCCCTAATCCTTCCCATTTTCATTTTTTCCAGTGGTATTAAAATGGAATTAAAACTTCAATTTTAAGCAAACAAATACGTTGTATTTGAGAAAACTTAAGTTGACAATCATGATAGTAACGCATATTAATATATGTGTTTAATTTTTGTAAGAATAGTGGTGATCAAAATCATCTAAAAATTAAGTTTATAAAAGAAAAAATAGTATATTCTTACTATCACTTTAAATATGAAAATAAAATCTTCCCGAAAATCCGGAAGAGTTGACAGGTATGCAAATGGATCTTATTTACATATTTTTTTAATATTTTTTGATTCCTCGTGGTGGTTTAATTGATATTATTATTTTTTGAAACTTAAACGCCAAAATTCTAATGTTTTTACCACTAAGAAAATCATTTCTCAACGGCCATACAATTTGGCAGCTATGGATGTGCCTATTTCTTTTTTTGGGGGGGGGGCATAGATTGTCTCCAACAAAATCTTTTTTAAGTGGATCCGTTAACTATTACATATTTTTAACATTTAGTTCAGATTCGTCAATATCGGATTCGTTAACGAAATTGTATCTCAAAAAAATTCCTAGCTCAAAAAAATCTTAAGTTTCATCGTATTTGGATTAAAGGTCATAAAAATTTTCTTGACCGATAGATACCCAGGTTCTACACGTTTTAATAATAAAAAAAGGGAATATTATTCTTATGAAATATACAGTGAGCTAAAAAAACACACAGAATAACTTTTGATCTAATGATCGGATCTTCACGTTCTAAGACTCATTCTTCATTGTTGGAGGGTTGGACCTCAAATATGCTAATTAGTTACTGCAGACGATATTTTAAGATACGAAATCAGGTACAAAAACGTATTATTTCTGAATAGATTGACGTATTGTTGACTCCTAAAATATAGGGGGTAGCCGCAATTTGGGAAATATGGTCCCTACAGTTTGTCCAGCGAAGCAATCCAAAGTTTGACCCCTAATGCTATAATTTGGTCAGGAAATCGCTTTAAAGTTTGGACCCCTTGATCGTAATCTTACTTTTTGAATATTCTGCTATATCTCTTAGCTATAACTTTTTCTTAGCGAATTGAAAACATTTTACACACAATTACAAAATTCGTTTATCCAAAGATAAATTCCATGCAAAGAAATAACTTTCAGTAAATAGTTATTATTATTTTATTTAAGAATGGCCAAAAAATTTTTGAATTATAATTTATACAATTTTTGTTGCATCATTTTAAAGCATGTAATTTTATATGGCAAAATTCAAAGCTTTAGCAAAATCGATCAAACAGCTCCTGAGGAATAGAATTTTAAGGATCAGACTCTTTTAAAATTCAATTCCACTAGCAGCTGCGAACAACTGCTTTAATCTAAATTACTTGAATATTAGAAAAGAACAATAAAAAAAAAACACTGTGTAAAAAAATCAAACACTTTAATAGCTTTTAATCTAATGATCGGATTCTCAAGTGCTGTAGCTCATTTTTATGGTTCGAAAGCCTAGCCTTTAATATGCTAATTAATTAATGCAGGCATAATTTTAAATTACGAGGTAAGGCTCTAAAACATACCTCCTCTGAATAAACGACTACATTTATTCACTTAGTGACTTGACCCCGCAATCTGGAAAATATCGTCCCATGAGTTTAGGCAAGAGAGAGGTCCAAAGTTTGGATCCTTTAATGTTAATTTCACTATTTGCACATTTCCCAATCACCATGAAGTTGTATTTTTAATTTTTTAAGAACAATTCGAAAGTTCACATTTTATCACGTAATTCTCACCTAAACTATTGAGAGCTAATTTTCTATGTTGCAGCAACCGTTCCCCACTATTTCGAATGTCAACAATCCTAATCCACCGAAAAGAGTTCTATTAATTTTTTTTTTTTAAAAAGAAAAATTTCTTTTTTTTTAACGTGCTCGCGCCGGGTGTTGCGGGACGGAAAAGAGAAAAGCGGGACGGAAAAGAGAAAATACTGGTAGAAGAACTATTTCAAAATTAGATAATATTCGGGAGGAGTTAACAATAACAATCTCAATAACAATCTCAGCAATAACAATTCGCTGTAAGGAAATTTGTCACGGCGAAGAAGCCATTCAATATAAAAATTGCATCCCTTTAAAACAATTGGTAGTTATGGATTTTTATTATTCCCAGAAAAAAAACTAAAAAATGAAATTTATTTGTTATCAGTTTTTACTCCGGTGCCCCGCCCGATGAGACAATTTAGCGTGACCCACCGGTGGGTCACGCCGGCTTGAACGTGTTAAATCAGATTTCATAACAGTATTTTAGTATGCGAGAAAATCATATCATTAGATCAAAAGTTAATAAAGAGTTCTGTTTTTTTTTTCTTCCACTTCATTTTACGCGCTGTATATCAGCATATTTAATTTGATTTAAACTATTTATACCTATTTCAACAAACTTATGCAATAAATACTCGGAGAAAACTAGTTAAATTAGAATAATCGTTCAGTAATTTTACTACCATTCTAGTTTCCGAACTATAAATATTTAAACTAAACTTGGAAAGACTTTTAATATAAAATTACTGATTCAACTCATGAGTTTTCATCAAAATATACATTCTTTTTCAATGAGTCTGAGGTTTTTATGTATATTTATTATTTAAAATAATGGTTAAAATAACTAACAGTTACAAATAAACGTCAGTTTAGTCTGGTGTGTTTTTTTATACAAGGAAAGTTAAAAGTTATGTAGTTTTTTATATTCGTAACTAATTCTTTACACGATTTAGAATATTGTAATAAAGTAACCTAAGGAGTTCACAGTGTAATCTAATTACGAAATCTTATAAATTTCACGTTCATTATTTCGAACTAAAATTGTTTACATCAAGTATTTACAGATTTGTATCACAATTCTGAGCAGCCAATTTTTCTTCAGCAAGATTTTTTCTAGTGGTAGCGAATTCTTAATTTCATAAATATTTACTGGTTTAATGCATTATTTGAATAATTTCTATTACCATGACATTTGAATTATTCGAAATAAAAACGTGATTGCAGCATAGTAATGTATAAAACGTATATCATGATTATAAAATTATTTGAATTATGCTTGCTATTATACTACCACTTTAAATATTAAATAAAAATGATTAAAAAAATATGAGCATATACCAGGTAACCAATTTTTTTTAAATAAAGAAAAGATAATTAAATCGATGTGTCAATACTCATCGAAGCATACTTGTTTCTTAGTACGCAAGTATCAAGTACAGTGTACTCCCGATTATCCGGGTTAATCACCGGGACAGGTCGCACGGACAATCGAAAATCACGGATAATCCGAAAACTCCTATTGTGAAAGAAAAATTCTATATCAGTACAAAAAATATAAAAATTACTGACATTTGCATGTATAACATCAAACTAGGAATTTTTCTTTTTTAAAAAATGTGTAATGCGTCTTCGCCATATATCGATACACATATTTTACGAACCGCAGTAGTGTCACCGTAATCAAATCCTCCCATATAATCTAATAAAGTTTCCACAGAGCAGCAGAATGAGAAGTAGTATTTCAATCATTTACTACATCTTCTGCATCAGTTACTATCATCACTATTTGATTTAACAACATAACGATGTCTTCATCAGTCAAATACTGGAAGCCAGGCTCACATGCATCACTTTGAAACCTATCTTCTAAATTTTCTTCATCAAGAATTTCGAAACCTTAGATTTCTTTTACTTGTTCGAGAATACTGTTATCATATTTTTCTTGAACATCTGAAGAGGATTGTTCATCAAGCGGTATGATCTTTATCCAAGATCGTGATAGATAACGTAGACGGTTTTACCTTTGACCATGCTGCTGATATTACATATACTGCAATCCAATAACGAATATTGCTTCCAAAAATTTGGTAGTGTTATAACTTCATGAATCAAAATTTTTTAATCTTGAAAATGTTTCTCTTTATATTTTCTGTGTGACTCCGGAATGAGTACGGATAATCCGCAAACCGGATAATCCGCACACGGATAATCGAGAGTGTACTGTACTTTAAATTAATACCTAGTGAAATGAACGAATTCAAATTACATCAATTATTTAACACGTTCACGACGGCGCTGGCCACCGGTGGCCCGCGCTGGATTGTCTCATCTGCCGGCGTGGTGAACCGGAGTAAAAACTGGCAACAAATAAATTTCATTTTTTAGTTTTTTTCCAGGAATAATAAAAGTTCATAACTGCCAATTGCTTTTAACGGATGCAGTTTTTATATTGAATTGCTTCTTCGCCGTGATAAATTTCCTTACAGAGAATTGTTATTGTTGAGAATAGATTAATTCCTCCCGAATATTATCTAATATTGAAATAGTTCTTCTACCAGTATTTTCTCTATTCCGTCCCGCTATCAGGCCTGGGTGTGAATATTCGGCTTGAACGTGTTAAGATAAAAGTTCAGTTTATTTTATGAGATTTCTCTATAAAAAATAAAATGAAAATAACTTAATCTTATAAATTCAACCTTAGGTGGTACTCCAATTTAAAAAAAGTTCATTGTTACATCTATTTTAGTAACCAATGGGGAGTAATATCTGCTATCCAAGAGCGAATTTACAATCTAGTGACCTTTAACGACTAGCTCTCTTTTTTGTCTCTTTTAATATTAGTTTGTCCCAATTATAATACAAGTTTTTATTTCTTTAAAATGCGTTACCTAAACTAAAACAATGCTAAGAATCAAGTTTATTTTTCATTAAAAACAAAATGCTTAACAGGGAAGTGGGTCGTTAAACGTCCCTGAATTGGAAAGTCGCTACCCAAAATCAGTTTGGCAATAGTACTAACTAAAAAAATAGGTTCTGTTACTAGTTTCGCCGGACTCGTGTTCATTTGGATTCATTCATTCATTTTGCATTAGTCCCCAATCAGCTCTATTTTGGAGTTGGTTTCTCTCGGAAGCGGTAAATGGAGGTAATGTGTGTCGAAGTTCCCTTTGGATCAGACTCTGGATTTAAAATACTGAAACAAACTTTTCGCCTCATCTCAAAAGTTCCTCGCCTAACTTAGTTACGTTTTAAATTCATATGTATATGATTCATCTCACATTTTTTATTTCATTCTGTTTAATTACTCATAAGTTTTACAATATTTAATTTGGGAGCAGCGATGGCACAGGGGATAGAGCACTCGCCTTCCAATGAGGTGAACCCGGTTCGAATCGCAGCTATGACTGGTCGATACGAATTCTGCAAGCAGCTCTCACCAACCACAGTGCTGACGTGAAATATCCTCAGTGGTAGACGGATCATGGGTTAGAGTCCCCTTGCTGTCATGTGAGTCGGGGGTGGTTCTCGAGGTCTTTCTCTCCATGTAACGCAAATTCGGGTTAGTCCCATCAAAAAGTCCCCCACGAAGGCTAATTTCCTCCAATACTTGATCCAGGTGATCCCTTGTCTTCCGGATTGGGATCAAAATTACAAGGCTGCGTAGCTGAATAGGCGTAAACCCAAATATCGGGTCACATGTTCAACGAAGGATATAAAATAAAATAAAAATAATTATTTTGGGCCATTGAACGTTAGTAGTCGTAAACCCGAAAATTGGGTCGGTTGTTCAATAACGATTAGAAAAATATAATAAAAGAAATTATTTATTTTGGAGCCGCTCCGTCTCAGGAGATAAAACTTTTGCCTTTCAATGAGGTGGATCGTATTCGAATCCCAGCGATGACTGGTCTATACGAATTCCGCTCCCGGCTCGCACCGACCACAGTGCTGACGTAAAAACATCCCCAGTGATAAACGAATCATGGGTTAGAGTCTCCTCGCCATCAGACTTACCATGAGGTGGTTTTCGTTGTTTTCCTCTCCATGTAACGAAAAGACGTTACATGGACATACTAGATTTTCTATCAAATAGCTCTTTCGTAAATTGATTAACCTTCATAGTGGTCAGATTGGACTACCGATAAAAAAAAACCGTGTGGAGGCTTTCAGTTGTAGGAGGCGTTGGTTAAACACGCATTTTTGACTGTGTCAGTATTTAACTTGCAACTAAATTATATCATCAAGGCTTAAACAAAATGAAGCCTTGAATTTATTTGCTCAAATTCTTTGATCAGCATAAAAATAAAATAATTTAAATGCACAAATAAGTATATCCTAAACCTAAAAATAAATGTATCCTTATTGGATCATGAGGAAAAAGGAGTTTGATTTTTCTGAAAACCAAATATTTATAAAATGAAAGTACCAGTTAAAAGTGACTATATAAAAACAGAAGCTCAGTTGAACTGCTATAGATTATAAACATTAATTCTTCTACAATTAGTTATACGTTTCCTTGTTCGTTGTAAATTTCTTCGAAATCTATTTCATAAATATTTATCTTAGAACCAAACCGTCGCGGACCTCAGTTCTTTATAAACACTTGTGAAATCTTTTTTCCCCTTCTCATTAATAATATCTCACAAAATACATTAAATCTCTAAAACAACTTTTAAAGGAAGTACATATTTGAAAAAATATTTAATTATGTTACAAATTTTCAAATTTACAAATTTTTTCAATTATGCAAGAATTATAAATTACAAATTTTTCAGTGTTCGATAAAATCAAAACAAGATACGATTAACAACACCAATTTTTGTTGCTGATTAAGCTGATAATTTAAATATTTGAATAACTGCTTAAAACTTCTATTTCATGCTTAGTTAAACAAATGCATCGTGCAATCACTTTGAATAAGATGGAATAATTAATTATTTATCCATGAAACTTGGTTCAGCTGTAAATTAAAGAAATAAATAACCCAAGCAAAAACTATGTGAAACAATAACTCAATTAAACAGCTACAATCAAACAAAAATACATGTTTAATTGGTTACAGATCATTATCACTTTCCTCAAAAAAAATTTCTTTAAAATTCCATTCGTAAATATATAAAGCTATTTTGAGAGCCAAAACTGTAAGAAAGACAATAACATCAACACTATCAATAAAGAGAACTCTCTTAGTTAAAATAGGTCAAAATTACTTTATTTCCAACTTCATTACACACGCAGAGTTTTTTGATTTTTTGTTCTTCGACTATAAATGAACGGTTCGTATTGTGGTGATCTGTTATCAGTTATTTTTCCACTGATAACGGTTGCATTCACAGTTATTGTGTCTGTAACGGGATCTTTTAAAAGATCGATAGCGAAGAATAAAGGAGTATCTTGAAAGGTTAAACTAGATCATCGACCAGAAAGATGTTTGGCGTTGGTTTATTGGCCCGGTCAGTGGGAGCCTCTCAGCTACTTTTGCGAACGAGTTTTATTTACGTTTGGGACACTCGAATTACTGAAGGTCAATAACACTTAATTTTAATTTTTCTGCCTTTCATTAGAAAACCTGCAGGTTTGCTACTTTAGATAATAAGATGTTTTTTTCACAAACAGGCCTTAAGTAAAATAAAATAAAAAAGCAATTCGTAACTTCTGTCAGAGTTGAAATTTATTTAGTATATTTACAAGAAACTTAACTTAGTGCAATATTTGTTCATCAATGTCTTATTTTAAAAATATTTACATTTTGCGATCTATGTTGTGATTCCTGGCCTTGTAACAAGAATAAAAATACACAATTTTTAACAAAATAGTTCCATGTTCTTAACATTATAAACGCATTTTATAACCGTCGTTGAAAAGCTGACCCAATTTTTGGGTTTATGGCTGATAATGTTCAACGACGTATCCTTGTAACCTTAAACCCAATCCAGAAGACGAGAGAACTCCTGGATCAAGTATTGGGAGAAAATTTGCCTTCGTGGAGGACTTTTTGATGGAACTATCCCGCATTTGCGTTACATGGAGAGGAAGACCACAAGAACTTCCAACGGTTAGTCTGACAGCAAGGAGACTCTAATCCATGATCCGTCTACCACTGAGGATATTTCACGTTAGCACTGTGGTCGGTGCAAACCGGATGCGGAATTCGGATAGACAAGCCATCGCTGGATTCGAACCCGTTTTACCTCATTGGCAAACGCTCCATCCTCTGAGCCATATTATAAGCATACGAGATATTATAAGCATTACGAGACACGATCGGCATAAAGCCCATTGTCTGTCCTGAGAAATGACATACAACGTATGATTAATTGATTGTATTACTTCGTTTCGCGTGAGATAATGATGACAAAAAAGTATCAGAAGAAAAACAGTTACCAGTAAAAATATTTCTTTTACTTGAATAAAATAAATTAATGTTAGAAAGGACGTAAATGAGCAGAAGGAAAAAGAGGAAAACCGATAAGTAGTTCTAAGTTCGAATTTCACAGAAAAATTTATAAATCAATATTTTTTTAAAAAAGAAAACAGTAACTTTATGTTTTTAACTAAAAATATATGATGCTTATGAAAATTTTAATTATCTGTTAAAAGGATCAAGAAAATATACAAACTTTTTCACAATTAAGAAACGCGTTATTTTTTTACGTGGAGAACCATAAATGAATGATTATCTCTTATAAACATTTAACCAAATATGACAAAGGTTATGTATTTGTTCATCTATAAAAAATTTCAGCGGTCTTTTTTATTTCTCAGGTGTAGTCATATTTGAGCCTTCAAAAAATTCGATTTAGTAATTTTGTATTAACTGAAACTTATTAGGGAGATTAGAGAGTTTCGGAAGCTCAGGGGATAGAACTTTTACATCGCATTAATGTGACCCAAATTCGCATCCCAGCAGATGACTGGTTTTTATGAATTCTGCTCCCGGCTCGCACGGACCATAGTGCTGACGTGAAATGTGCTCATTGGAAGATGGATCGTGGGTTAAATTCCCCTTGCTATTGTCGGGCTAGCCGTGAGAGGTTCACATGATTTACATCTCCTTGTAACGCAAATGTAGGTTAGTTATATCAGAAAGTTCTCCATGAAAGCTAGTTTGTCTCAATGCTTGATTCTTGTCTTCTGGTTGTGAAATAAAATATAGAATTAAAAACGTATTAGAAAGAACTATTACTTATTAGAAGCTTAATAGAAACTTTTTTTGTGTGCGATTGTTCCTGTTTTTCAGAGGCGCCATCTATGGCCAGGAATTCGACTTCTGTCACCCCATTCACACAACCGCAACCCGTTTATAGGGCGGGTCACATTCACACACAAAGGAGAAAGGACATAGAACACCAAGAGAGAGAAAGAAACATCCATGCCTTGCCCGGTATTCGAACCCAGGACCTTTCTGATGCAAGGACAGTTCCCTGCCCCCTACTCAGGCCAGTCGGCTGGAAAGTTATTAGAAAGTCCGAAAGTGGCGTGTTATTATAAAGAAATCCACTGCGCTTATTATAAGCTTATAAGCTACCCACACACGAGCATAAATTTTGTTGAAATTTTTTTAATGTAATTTCTTATCAATTTACATCAAAATAAATAAAGTACAATTCAACAAATAAGATTTTGCTTTTACTTAATTTATTCTAGAAAGATTTTCATTAATGGCAGTGCAGCGGCCTCTGTTTAAGGCTTCCTAATTCTTCCAGAGAAGGGTGTGTACCTAAAAATGAAATCATCATCAGCAACATTGGCACGACAGCCCTTTGTGAGCCTGGGCCTTCCTCAGAAGCTTTTCCCATTCTACCCTTCTCCCAAATCAAACAATGAAATCAAACAAATTAAATAAGAGAAGTGTCGGGGGTTTTGTGCTTACCTGAAGAAAGTAAGCGCCCTAAAATGGAAAAAAAACGTTAGTAGTCAGGTTTGTATCATTTCCATCCATTGCCGTAAATTATAATATAAAAAACTCAAAAATCATTTAATTAAAAAAATATTCTATGTTTTTAATAGTATAAAATTGAAGAGGTATCATTAAATCTTCATTTAATATGTTAAATATATTAAAACGACAACACAAATTCGATCAAATCGATAAATGCAATGCTTTTAAGTTCGAAACAAATCCCAAAAGTGATAATGATTTAAAATAAAGGTCGTTGCTTCATATGATGAAACTTTGAAACTTTTTTTGTTGATCTATTTCTGAATATTATGTAGTCCACCGAAATAAAAAAGAGAGAGAAGATGAGAATAAAGAAAAAATCACGTAATTAATGCGGGTTACCCGACAAAATCTAGTAACAAAGAAATTATCTTCAAAACATCTCTTTCTTCATATCTGACCTTCAGAAGGACATACCTATGTGTGAAAAGAATAACTAAAATCTAAGTTAATAGCCTTTCAGGAGGATGAGAGTTATTTATCATAATTTTTTATCACAATTTTGTTATTCGCGCTGTATGCCAGTGACGTGGTCGGTAACGTATATTTAAAAAAAAAAGTTTTTATTCTTATGATCTTGACCAAGAGTTATGGTTTTTCAGCAGCTCTTCTTTCAAGTATGAAAGATCACTATAAGGAAAAAAAATGGAGGCGTATCAGCTTCTGGTGTAGATGACATCCTTCCGAAGTGAGAATGATATCTATATTTTTGTCATTTTATCATAATGCATTGCTGTAATTATTTACTGGTTAGCGGGGTATGTCTAGTAATTTTAAAAGGACTCTATAAAGCGGGAAAACTATTTCATGGCAATTTGATGGTATAACTTCCTCAACTCGTAATCCTATGTACGAGGGTTGCTATTTATATTTCTTGCCTAATAATGAAAAAACAAATATGTAGGATCCGAGTTGGTTTTATTGTTTTTCAAAATATTCTCCATGATGATCAATACATTTTCCTTTCGTTTGAACCAATTTTCAAAGCACTTTTTCCAGTCCGATTGAGGTAACTCCAAAACATGCGTTTTGAATGCATCAACCGCTTCTTCGGGGGTCGAAAATCGTTGTCCACGTAATTTATTTCTGTTGTGTGGGAATAAGAAGAAGTCATTGGGTGCCAAATCAGGGCTGTATGGCGGATGGCCCATCAGTTCGATCTTTCGCCCCGTCAGAAATGCCTTTGTTAGAGTCGATGTGTGAGAACTCGCATTGTCATGATGAAGAATGATTCGCCTGTTCTTCTGCTTTTTTCGAATTTCTCCGATGACTTCTGGCAAACAAATGGTCGTGTACCATTCAGAATTGACCGTCCTGC
>NC_092212.1:78281383-78348764 GCF_043381705.1 Parasteatoda tepidariorum
ACTTAAACGAATACTTACTATTTTGCTACCAAATTTTCGTTGGGGAATTCAATAAACTTTTCAATTTTATAATCATTAAATATTCGATAATATAAAGTAGTTTCATCAAATAAAAAAAAATCATATTGTCACAGTGATGTGTGACGTTTTTTTCTAATTGCTTAATTTAATCCCTTTTTAGTTTAATGTTGGTTGTTTGATGTCACAGTGTCGTGGTACGATTTTTTTTATGTCCGGAATTTAACTTAATTTAATTTTAATTCAATCTTTCATAGTTTATAATATTTGTACTTTTCCTTTTTTATTTCTCTTCATTTTTTTTCTGTGAAGAGAATTGGAAATGTTTCTTTTCCTCTTAAGTTAGCAACACATTTTTGTGTCTTTCTCCTTTTCACCTTTTACAATTCAAGGTCGTCTGACCCCACTGTCCTTCAAGGACGAATTCTTTTCCCTCACATTCTAATTTTACGTCACCACTTAACTTTTCCCATCACTTTCAAGTAACCTCCAAATTTTGCACGTAGTGATTCTTCCGGTTGGTTTTTCTAGAATTTTCTAGAATTTTTAGCGTGTTCACACCTTTTTGTATGTGTGGGAGTACATTTGGCACTGATTGGTGGTGACCTAATCGTGTGGTAATCCCCCATCCAATCACAGTCGTTTCTCTCTCCTGCTGTTCAACTCGCATTTTCCCGCGCTTAAGCGGACGCCATTTTTTTTATGATTATTTTTTTTATCGTTTTTGGTACTGAAAAGTACACACTTCTCTCGGGGATTGCGGTGCGGCTGGTAAGCTGGCCCTCTTGGTCAGCGAGCCACGCCAAACCACCCCAAAGCTATTTTTTTTTTGCCATTTGTTTTTGGATTTATCATTTTTTTATTTTAGATCAATTTTGTGTTTAGCCAATTACTTCCCTTTATTATTATAACTACACCCCTCCCCACTCAGGGGATTCGATTGTCCTCTGTAAAAAAAATTTTTAGAAATTAAATATGTGAACCTGAATACCTTGTATTTTTTTCTCAACGTCTTTGTCGTCCCTCGACGTCTTCATGTTTGTTCATCGAGGTGAGTAACTCATTTTTTTTTCTTTGTATTTATTTGACTAGAGGATAGTTACAACTTATTTATTGTTGTGTATAAATTTCATAGTTGTTATTCAGTCGTCCCTTAACTTTATCTTGACCACGAGCCCTTGCTATTGGGTTAAATTCACGTGGCACTTAAGCAATTGTCCTCCCACTATTTTCGATCACTTTTGGCCTTTTCTTTCCATCAATTAATGTTGATCCAAATTTATTATCAAAATTTATTATTTAATTAATCTTTTTATTTCTTTAATTATCTTAAACTTTATCGACTGAATACATCTATCAAATTTTACAACCCAATTCTCTGTAATATATTTTAATCACTTAATTTACTACGGTATTTTATTTTTTTTAATTTATAATTACTTCAAATTTCGGTACATTAGTTATTGGAAATAAATTTACATTGGTACACCGATATAGGGATGAGAACCTAAACCTATTATAGTCCCTTACACTGCAGTAATTGGAGATGACTTCGTGTTAATGGGCGACAATTGCAGGCCACATCGCGCTAACTTTACGAATGATTTCCTTTTGGAGGAAGGAATCATATGAATGGATTGACCAGCTTGTTTTACTGACATAAACCCAATTGGGACATTTTAGGCAGACGAATTGCTGGACGCCTACCACCCCCAAAAACTTTCCAAGAACTGGAAAGATTTATTCTGGAGGATTGGCACAGAATACCCCAGTCTCTCACAACTGACTCGACGCCTTAAAGGTGTCCAACGTTGCTGTCCGTCCGGGGAAACTATACCCCCTACTAAAAACGATTATCTTTTTAAGAAACACCTTTTTTTTCATTTGTTTTTCTTATATGCGCAAATTGCGTTTTTTTTCTCCCTTTTCTACCCAATGCTCAATAAAACGCATTTTTCTCTGCCAAACAAAAGTCATTTTTATCTCATTTTAGCCTACTACGTCTGTCGATAATGTATTTATTAATCATTAAAACAATTCTCCAGGTGCAACCCACAACCTTTATATCCTTTAAGTGTTTTAAGTAGTCTATATAATTGTGAAATTTTATAAATTTCTGAAAGTCTCATACTAATTTTTCATAAATTTCTAAACCGGGATAACTTGTGTTGAAAAAAAGCATCAAGTTTAGGAGACAAGTTTTTAAACCTTCACATTATTGGCGAAATTTTCTCCCTAAATCAGAAAGCAATTGTAAGAATCATGAAATCCCTTTCATTTTAATAAAACAAAAGATGTATGCGTGTAATGTTGATTGACAGGCTGAAGATAACTTTAAACAAATTCAATGAGATTTTTTTTTTAAATTCAGGGCACTTTGTTTAAAATGTTTTGTGTTTAAAATATAGAATGTTTTTTTTTAATACAGCATGGATTATGTATAATAAAAAATCACTACTTCATTATTTTTTAATATAACTGGTAGTAAAATGACAAGTCTTAAAAGATTAAGCAATAAAGTTCTTCTGTAACTATTTTTTTATTAAAAAAAATTGTTGCCGAAGAACTTAATCATTTTCAATCTCGCTATACTCTTTTTTAATTAGAGCGAGAATGAAAAACAATTAGATATTCTGCAAAACTTAATTAACAAACTAATAAATAGAGGAATATTAATTTGCTATTAAATGAACCTCTTAGAATACTGACTTAGATAACTGAGCTGAATGATAAATCTACGTGTGATAAATAATTTGTAGTGCTAACAATAGTTTATTAAAGTGCTTGATAGTTAGTTTGTTTAAAGAAAAACGCAGGTATTGTTCTATGCTGAGAGATGAGTTATGTTTTCTAAAGAATTAAATTTTAATTGTATGCATTGAGGAAAACACGTCTTAATCAGTTTCACAACGATAACATGAACACTCATAAAAAATAACTGCTTCCGATAAGGAAAATAAAGGCCCAGCTTGAGAGAGTATTTCATCATCAGAAAACTAACACCACTTTGTTCTTCCTTCATCTTATTTCTCAACTCCATATTGCGGTCAGACGATATTTAATTGAAGTCATTTGAATCAGAAAAGAAATTTCTCCCATTAATGGGTGGGGAAGAAAAAGTCGTCTGCTCTCAATAAACTGCAACGGAAACGTGAACAATCTGGGAAGTACTTCTACTTTCACTTCAACCCTTTTGTTTAACGGTTTTAGAATACATTTTATAACCCATGGTGTGATTTTATCACCATTTATCGTATGTGATGTAATTCAATTAAACAAACATTAAAACGAGATTACGCGTTTAAGTTAAGATGTGGAATTTAGCATATTCCATTAATTTTTTCAACGTTGTGTTTATTAGATCAGTCAAAGTAGTCTAAATAAGTTCATTGCGAAAATTAAGAGCAATTCCTAATGTTTTTTGTTACATTCTTTCAAAGAATTTTGAAAAAGTCAAAAGAATTTTTGAAACAATTTTCGAATAAAAAACTAAATAGTTGTGCTAAGATATTTAATGTTACTTAGTTAATCTTTCAAAACATATAAAATTAGATTTTAGCTATTTTCTTATGTGACCGCAACAATGAGTTAATTTTTCATGGTAATCTTAATCTTTTTTCATTTTTCTTTTAAAATTAAATTACATCAAATTTTATTCTTTTTTCTTACATGTACTGTTTATTGATATTAGAACTAGTGAGTGTCCGTAGCAGTTTAAATTTCTCTTATATTTTTTTCCTACAATATTTTGTTATTCATGAAAACGATTAAAAGTCGGACATGAAAGTCGTCTGCTTTCAATAAACTGCAACGGAAAATAAACAATCAGGGAAGTACTTCTACTTTCATTTCAACCCTTTTGTTTCAAGGTTTTCGAAATAAATTTTCTAACCCATAACATGATTTTATCGAAATTCATCGTATTTGATGTAAATCAACTAAGCAAACATTAAAACAAGATAACACGTTTAAGGTAAGACGTGGAATCTAACATATTCCATTTACTTTTTTAACGTTGTGTTTATTAGATTAGGCAAATAAGTAACAGAAATTAGTTCATCGTAAAAAATAAAGAACATTTACTAAAACCTTCTTATGCTTTTTTTTTCAAATGTGGAAAGAACATTTCAATGATTTTCTTGAAAGAGAAATTAAATTGTTGTGCTAATCTATTGAAAATTACTTAGCCGTTTTTTTAAATATAAAATTTTATTTTAGCTCTTATACAGTGTAACTGCGAGAATCAGTCAATTTTACATGACCATTTTAGTCTTTTCCATTTTGATTTTAAGATTTAAATAGAAATTTTAGGAAATTGTTCTTTTTCGTAGATTTATTGTTTATTGATATTACAACTAGTTTGAGTAGTTATCAGTTTAAACTTTGTTTCATTTTTTTTATAATTTATTGTTATTTGAGAGTAACTATAACTGGAAAAAGAACTATAACTTTGACTGGGAATAAATACAGCATGTTTCATCTTCTTTCTTAATTGTGTTATGACAAAGTATTTTTAAAGCAGAAAAAATACTTTTACATACAAACATCTTTAATGTCTACATTCGAATTTTCGACGGGTCACGAAATAGGGCAAAACTAAAGGTCACCACAGGCCACAATAAATACGACATTTGGCGATTAAAAAATTGCCTGCAAGTTGCCTCCAAATGACCACTAATATTGAATTATTAATGTGGAATATCGAATGAAAATGTGGAATCATTAGAAAGATTTTATAATCTAATAATTACTTTATTCCACGCTTGTTTCTAAAAATTAGTATACTTCCATCATTTACCAGCCAATAAAAATGTGCTTCAAATTGCAATTTATCGCTCAAATGTTTTCAAAGTAAAACTAAGTGAAAGAAATAATTTAATATATTTAATGCATTAATATTATGTTTCGTGAATTTATCTTGCATCATTTACAAAATTCATTTTAAAGTATTAATTTTTTTTTGTCACTCAACTTTGAAATTAGGAGCTGCCTTGAAATATCCGAGTGTATACGAAACTTGACATTTTGTAAATTTTAAACAATTACAATACTTCACGCAGAAGTTTTACTCGCCCTGAGTCAAAAGCAGGTTTTACTTTTGTAACTCTTATTTTAAATTTTGTAGCAAGAATCTCTAATTTAAAACTTCACATTTAAATTAGACTCTTCTAGTACCATCTTCTATCAATAATTGTTCTATCAATAATTGCTCTATTAATTATGCTTACTTAACAAAAAAATGTATTTAGATTTTGTCATCGTTGAGGAACGGTTCATCTAGGGTCGGATTAAGCGCACGCGGGGCCCTAGGCTACTCAAATTTTTGGGGCACTTAGATTAAATTTTTTTCTCGTATATTTTTTATTTATTCAAATATAAAAGTATTTATATATCTTTTAATTTAAGAAAGCATATTTAAAATTAAAATAATAAATTAAATTTTACTTTATTTTGTTAAATTAGAACTAAAACAATTATCGTATTTTATTAATATATAATTGAAGTTGATTTTTTTTTAAAAAAATCATTGTTTTTCTTAACTTTTTAAATTTATTTTCAAAAAAATTTCTTTAAGAGGGCTCCTAATCAATGGGGGCCCTAGGCCATGGTCTAATGGTTAATCCACCCCTGGGTTCATCGTACGTGGACAACACGGGAAAACATTTTTCCCCTTCTGTTTCATGAGTTTCTTGGACGGATCTCAGATATTTTCGAGTCACTGATTTCAAATCCGCAATTTCTCTACTGCAATATTTTTTTAAAAATTCTCTCAATCTTTCAAAAAATTCACTCAAGTGAATAATAATTGTCCCCACTACTCTTTTATGTAATGTGTGGTTAGAGGAAAGCAGTAATACATTTCTGTTTAGGATGCAATTCAATAAAAGTTCTAAGTTAATGTCTTAAATGTTATTTTCAAAGAAGCAGAAAAATGTATGCATTTATATATTCCTATACATTCTTCACAAATTTGTACATTCAAACGCGAAATAAACTAAACTAAAAATGTAATTAAAAAAATGTGTATCTTTCGGATAACTAATTTCTAATTTGAAATCGTCACCCCCAAATCAGGTAAAATCAAGTAAATGTATAAATGCAACATAAAATATGTTCCCCAGTTTAATCCTTATTATAGCATATAAAATGAAATGAAATTCACGTTTAAATTAAATTAGAAAGTTAACCTGCGTTAACCTCTAATAACATGTACTTAATCCTCAATTTGAATGCCCCACCTACTCTGAAAAGGAAAAAAAACGCCCATACCATAGCCTGTAAAGGATCGTCCTCATCCTTCAATTCCAACGAGTCAAAAACCCTTTTTAAAAGGGCCTTATACTCCATTAGAATTCATTACTAGCGTAATCTACACCATTCCGACAAGCAAAATATATGGCTGCTATGCTGCATATAAATCAATGCTTCAGTAGCTAGGAGGTACAAACACTTAGTTAATTGTTCTTTCTTCTAAGGATGTAAAGAGCTATAAGCTATCCAACCTAGATTCTATGCAAGAGAAATTAATGAACCATCAGGCTATGATATACTCTTATAATTAGATCAGATTTATTCAGGGACAAAAACCGTCCATTTAAAATATCGAATAATTCTTTTTTTTTGTTCTTTTCCCTTCTTCAACTTTCCAAACGAGAGTTTAAGTTGAGATGACAAACTGAAGTGAAGAGAATTAGAGTGTGAAGCACGATCGTCTGCCGTTCGGAGCCGAAGATATGTGGGATAATTAAATCTTGAGTTATTTGGTAGGAACTATTACCATGCAGTTTGTAATAATGAATGCTAATGAAGACAAAAAGCGGAAGATTTTGAGATGTATCCTCACAACGTCCTATTGAAATATTGTTTTTCCCCCTCTAACAAATTATAAACTGTTTTTTTTTGTGGAAATAACTTTTGAAAGGAAATAAAAACATCAGTGTGGCAACACGTATATTATAAAGAACATGTTCAGATTTCTATATTTACTTTAAACGTTTAAGTTTTATTTCTCCGCATCTTGCCCATTAACTTTCTATTGTATTAGTCTCCAAATTCACAAAAAAATTTAGAAAACTTTTTTTCAGAGGAGAATAAAAATACTTCCATTTAAAAGCCACCGATGGCTGACGCAGCCTAAATGGAAAGTCCAGTGTCAACCACCGATGGCTGATGCGGCGCTCAACGTGTTAATAAAGGCGATTCTTCCCACACTCTGATTTCTATCCATTTTACAGGTCTGCAAGCTACTACACTTTTTGTAAAATATTTTATAGAGTAGTAAGCATTTAAATCCCGAAGCTTTCGGAATTTTAATTAACTTTGCCAACATTTTAAAAGCAGGAAAAAAATGGGGTTGTATATGAACTTTTAATTCATTTATATGGAGTAGTGAGAGAAAAAAAGTTTAAATTAAAAAAGAAATTTTACATTTACGCATTAATTTACCAACCACTAGAATAAATTTTTACAAAAAGCGTAGAAAGTTGGCAGCCCTGCGTAATATAAGCCCAAAAAACCGTAGTTTGAAAATTTTAAAAAAATAGTCGAAAATTTTAAAGAACAGCGACCTGGAAGTGAACAAAAGTTTTAGATATTTAGCTACCCATAAATTGTGTGAAATATGTGTGTTGTAATTGTGTTGAAATATGTGTTGTAATTCGCAAGCGAAAGCTAAAGTAATGCATCCATCAGTAGTTTGGAGAAACTTTAGCTGCTACTCATTCATTTTTTCTCGATTGTGGGTATATCTTCTGGCATAAAAATACTCAGTTTCAAAAACATATAATTCCAATCCAAAATAATTTTTACTTAACTATATTACGCGACTAAACGGTTTTTTTCGTTACCCAAAAATACTTCCATTTAAAAAAAATTATTCTCAACATTTATAACAAAATGTTCCCTAAAATAGGGTTCGTATGCTCGTTATAAAATTTAAAATCTGGGGCTAATATTCTTATTAAGAAGTAACAAATTTCTCTTTATTAACTTTCGCTTCACTTTTCAAATAGAGCTGGGTACCTGAACTAGACATGGCCTTTGCCATTCATCGTGTTCATAATAGTCAGTGAAGTAGATAAATTAGGTAAAAATGAAGAAAAAAAATTTCATATAGGAGAGGTGAAGATGTTGTTGTTCCTTTGCTTAGTCTTTAAGGCTGGTTGTAATAATGGATGAGTTTAATACATAAATTTGATATCTTATTTATGTCATATCGCTGCGATGCCATATCTAGTCATATGCCATATCTAGTTCTCCTTCTAAATTCTGGTTTTGTTTTTCTGTTGCTCAAAAGTTTAAAGTTTGCATTAAAAGTTATTAAAGTTTTATTAAAGTTTATATTAAAGTTACTATCAAAGTTTGCTTCAGAACTGGTCAAAAAATATCTGATTTAATTTGACGAGACATGATTGCCGAATCCTTCTATATTAAGATCTTGAGCCGTGATGGCTCAGGGGATAGAGCATTTGCTTTTCTAATGAGGTGAACCAAGTTCGTATCGCATCGATGGCAGGTCGATACTAATTCCGCACTCGATTCGCGTTGACTACAGTGCTGACGTAAAATATCCTCAGAGGTAGACAGATCATGGGATAGAATCCACTTGTCGTCAGGCTAACCGTGGGAGGTTCTCATTTTCTTCAACTCCATGTAACGCAAATGAAGGTAGTTACATGAAAAAGTCCTCCACGGAGGCAAATTTTTCCCAACACTTGAACCCAAAAAATTGGGTCGTTTGTTCAAAGACGGTTATATATGTTAAATATATAAAGATTTTTATGGAAGTCTTTGTTTCGTATGAATCTTCTTGCTTTAGTTATCTTTCTCAGAACTTTATGTTGTAAAGAGACAAATTTATTTATTTGCGTTTTTGAAGACTACATCAACCTTCATCATCACTTTATAAATTTCGCATTAAATGCCAACTGCACCGGACAAGACAAGCTATTTTTAAAAACAGTAGACGACAACAAATAAAAATTCTTCTGATACTAGATTTGTTGGTGCGGGAAAACAAAAGGGGGGGGGGGTAATTTATCCATGAATCTTCACTTCTAATTAGCGTGGACTGCAATATCGCTGGTAAGACCTAAAAATAGTAATTTTTCTAAATCTGGTAAATGGCATTGGAATACAAGAGAGAGAGAGCACCACCACAACCTTTTAACAGCTTGTTTATTGTGACTCTGACTGTTACAAAACGTTACTGTAGATGGCGCTGGAGTAAAGATACAACAAGATTAGTTTTGTCAATTTTTTAAAGGGCTCAACACGGTATAACTGAATGCTTTAATGTAAAGGTAAATTTCGAGGTATTATCCTGCCTCTTCAACTGAGTTTTTTGCCATAGGCAACGAATGAATTAAGTTCGAGTTAAAAGTACAATAATATGAATTATATGCGAACAAAAAAAATCCGAATAATATAATATAACATTTACAAGAACGAAAGGGAAATATTTATAAGAAGCGAATCGAATATTTATAAGGGCGGATCCGAATGAGATAGTACAAGTTCGTAAATATTCAAAATCAATTACTAATACGGGAGTGTATCTGCCTCGCCTCCCCTCATATTAGACTTCGCAGGTGCACAAAGGGACGACTCATTTATTGAAAATTAAATTTTAAATCGGTTGTGAGCGTAACTACCACTACGATTATTAAACATCAATCAACTAGTATATAATACATGCTCACTTGATATAACTTTAAAATTTTTATTAGCATTGTCTAATCGTCGTCGTGGTAGTTTCGCACTCTTTGTAAGAGAGTTTTGATAGAGTGCTGTCGGAAAGTAAAAAGTTTGCTGAGGGGCTGTAATTGATATTATCGATGAAGTTCAGTTTTAAAGATGCTATTGAAATTTGCTGTGTCGCAGCTTGTTGCATTTTCAGAGAATTTTGCTTTTCTCTATTCAAGGTATTCTGCTATGGGCTTAATTTTTTAGTTCAATTTGTAGATCTGCGTTGTTTACGAACTATGGGGCCCCAGTCATTTTCCTTATGGGTTTGCTTTCTAAAGTTTGTAATTTGCTGATGTATATTTTGTGTGCTGTCCCCCAAACTATAGAACCATAAGTGATGATGGGTCGGACTCACTTTAAGTCTTTTATTTCTTAATGAAAGCATACCTGCCAAATTTTACGCATTTGGCGTAAGGTTTTATTTTTATATTTAAAATGGTAGTAAAATGTATGCTTTCTATATATTCCTACCATTTAAAAACTTTATTTAAAACCTTTTTGACCACCACTATTTGTAAAAAATTTAAGCATATATATCGATATAAAATACTGTCGTTGTTGTCCACATAAGCTTTATCCAAAAACAGCATATGTTTCTGCCTAGAATTGTAATTTAAATTCGAATCTACTACCACTGGGGAAAACCTTCCTCGAAAGGATTAAAAGTTGGCAGGTATGTGAAAGGTTTGAGTATTGGCATATGAGATGCTTTAGTCATAGAAGTCTTTATTGATGATAATGTTACTGTGCTCTTGCCAAGTTAATTTCTTGTTCAGAGGGAATCCGAGATATTATACGGTGTTAACAATAGGAGGTATGATTCGTTCACCAGGAGTTGACACTTGGCTCCACCTCCTCGGGTGAAGAGTTCATTTCAGCTCGGGAGTAAGAGGAGAAGCGTCTCCGAGCTTTAAATTGAGACAACCCTTAATGCGCTCCAAACGCAAGCTGCGAATTCTTTTTTAGTCACTTACTTCGCTTTATCATCTGCTATTATATCTTTAGTTACTCTAGCTAATTAAATATATTGCAGCAAAATGTAGCAAAAAAGGATAATCTATACTCTCAAAAGAGAGAAATAACATTAAATTTATGAAATATGTTTTGTTATAGCTTCATTAAAAATTCTGATGGAAGGGGTTGCAAGTAATTAACCATAATTTTTCCCCTAAGTTCCAAATTTCATATAAAAATAAATTTTTTTTGGAGAGGGGGGATGTAATATCGAATGCCTTATACGAGTCTTTCTGTATTAAATGTTAAGCTTAAAACAGATAAAAAAAGTTAAAAAATGCACATAAGGATTACGAACTAAATATTTTTGTCATACTATCGCCAAATAGCAACCTTGTTCAGGATTGTTCAAGTACCTTTCCCAAAAATAGGGAAGTAGTACCGTAGGATACCGCGTGATGAAGGCGGAGCCAACTCCTAGTGAACGATCTATATAACTGAAACAAAATGGCGGATCAAATAAGCTTTTGAACTATTCAAAAGTAGTGATAAATAAAATCCCTATGAATGAAATTCGCTATGCCGAGAACCATGCACGAAATGACAACCATTTAAAAATATTTATCTGCTATCCGGAGCAAATTGGCATCTGCGGGAACTAATAATTAATGCATACGAGTATCCGGCCAATGAGGCCACCTCAGTAATTATGTGATAATTGCTGACTCAATAGGTTTAATTAAACTGAAGTGGTTAGTTAAATTAGTAGTTAGTTGCTAATTAGAAATAAGGGACGTGAAAGAGTGAAAGGCACAAACAAAAATCAAATATAAATTAAAACAAGGGGTTAACCCTTTCGCGCCGACTGTCACAAATACGTGACAGCATAAGACCGTATCAATCAGGGTAAAAATATAAAACTGGTAATCAAAGTATTTCTTTAGCAGTTTATTTGTGGGAGGAGTTATAATTGTTTGATTTATTTAATTCACCATTACTTTGTTCAAAATAAAACTATTTAGTTATACTTTGAATTAACATTGATTATATATATAATTAAACTAACAATAATTAAAGTAAAAGCAAAGTAAGTCTGTCAAATCAGAAACGACTACATTTAAGTTACCGGTTTTTATTTAAGTACAACTTGATTCTGATTTTGCACGAATGCTTTTATGAATCACCCGTCCCCAAGGGGTTAATGGGCAAAACTACAAACCCTTTTTTTGTGAGTAAGTAAAAAAATGTTAGTAAAAGTTAATTAAACACTTAAGAGTACTGTCTTGCAATAGAAAAAACAACGTGAGCGACAATAGTTGGCATCTTAATAAGACAAGCTAAATATTGCAAAAAAAAATTTTTTTTTTTTTAATCAATTTTTTTTTAAATTCTACTTCAGCGTTCATTGCATTAGCAATCAAAGGACACGTAATAAATCGTGAAGCACTAATGTTGTTTTTTAAATTGCACGGCAGACTTATAGATTATATCTCGCTGTAGTCCGATAAGGAGGGAAAATCAAGTTGCATCTCCTCATCGAAATTTATCTGGGAGCCACAGGCCGTTAACGGATCTTTTCCCATCCATCTTGGAAATTTTTTCTCTCTAAAGTGAATCTTTCTGGTAGCTGGAATGCAAATTAGAGCGATAAGAAAATTAAATATTTCGTGTTTTAGATAAAGTTGCGTCGCTACAAAATTAAGCTGTCGTTGGCTCTTTTCAAGAACTAGATCTGGTCTGGGGCCCCTTTCTCATTCACAGAGATGCCAACTTGCTCAGGAGAGCAAATATATATTTAAAAGTGGTAGTTTATCAATTGTGGTTTAATAAATTCAATTTAGTAGATTTTTATCCACCACTATTTCTAAATAATTCGTAAACTTATATAATTCATCTCGTTTTTTTTTTTGACTAATGTGATGCTATACCTTTTAAAAAGCAAGTAAAAATAGTCAAATATTTGCAAAATTTACTTTGTAGNATTGCACGACAGACTTATAGATTATATCTCACTGTAGTCCGATAAGGAGGGAAAATCAAGTTGCATCTCTTCATCGAAATTTATCTGGCAGTCGCAGGCGGTTAACGGATCTTTTCCCATCCATCTTAGAATTCTGTTTTCTCTAAAGTGAATCTTTCTGGTAGCTGGAATGCAAATTAGAGCGATAAGAAAATTAAATATTTCATGTTTCAGATAAAGTTGCGTCGCTACAAAATCAAGTTGTCGTTGGCTCTTTTCAAGAACTGGATCTGGTCTGTTTGATCCAGCTGGACTCTTGAGGCCAATAATGGCTCTTTTCCCATTCATCCTGTAATGAGAACATAAGCAAAAACAATAGACAGATTACATGAAATGCAAAAAAGAACGGCACATGTTAAGGTAGAGAAAAAAGAATGGCACTTTGCCATGGTAATAAGTAACAAATAATTGAATATATAGAAAAGTACAAGACATATTTACAAGTAGAGAAACGAAAATTACACGAAGGAAAAATATTTACAAAAAATGGTAAGAATTAACAAATATTCATAATGAATAACGTTAAGATCGTAAAAGAACTTCATTAACCCCTTGGGTACGGGGGATTCAGAAAAGCAATCGTACAAAATCAGAATCAAGTTGTACTTAAATAAAAAACGGTAACTTAAATGTAGTCGTCGCTAATTTGACAGACTTACTTTGCTTTTACTTTAATTATCGTTAGTTTAATCATATATATATATAATCAATGTTAGATCAAAATATAACTAAATAGTTTTATTTGGAACAAAGTAATGGTGAATTAAATAAATCAAACAATAATAACTCCACCCACAAACAAACTGCTAAAGAATTACTTTTTTACCCCGCGTACCCCCGCTAAACAGTTCCCGTACCCCTGGGAGTGCACGTACCAGACTTTGGAAAATGCAGATCCCTTAAAATATTGTGAATATATATATTTATTTGGAAACAACAAGTGTAGTGGTAAATACAAATTAATTATAATGCATTTTTTTCTTATCTTTGCTACCACGATTTACATTTTTAAGGACCCTACACGTACAACCTCTGCAACACGTTAGCTTACAATATTTGTACTATTTTATATTGTTTCATCCAATACTGTTTAAATTATGGGAATGCGAAGCCGTTGCAGCGAAAACTCATCCAAATAATTGCTTTCGTATCGACATTTCCTTTTCCCAAGAGTATTGCTCTAATTTCGAACAGAAAGCGAGAACTGTTATTTACCTTCAAGTGCATAAACAATATTTTTTATTCCCCAATCAGTATACAAACCAAATATTTAATGGTAAATTCTCTTTCCTGTGCCATAATCTATCCTTATCTCAAAAGTGGATGACGCTAAACAAGCATCCAGACGCCAAAGATGACTATTTTTAATTCTAATTACTCTCCCTTCAGCTTGGCCTTAAGGATGAGGGAAATATAAAGTGTGGCGACGAATTCTTAATTGATCTAATGTATCTGAAATGCCCCCGAGCTGTTATTTTGGATTGTTTTCTTCTGTTGGCGTAAAAGCGATCACTTGATATATTAGTTAAGCGTTGCCAATGCTAGGAGGATGATTCTCAACCCATTTAAGCCTCTTCCTTGGCTTGTTTTTTTTTTTTTAAAAATCATTTTATGTGTGTAAATGATTGAGAAAACATTGGAACAAAAAAACAAACAAGTGCACCTTTTTTTTCTCCTGATTATGGTGTAGTGGATGTTATGCAAGCACCTTCTCTTGCTCTAGTTTGGTCATTTTAAAGAGGAGATTTGGGCGATTTCAGGTTATGGGATTTTTCTTTTAAGCGATATTGATTGAGTAGTCAGTTCCGGGTTCATTTTCATGAGTTGATTGGATTGAAATACCGCTGCTGAGCAGATTAAGCAGCTTAATAAAAAAATCACTTTTGAGGAAGCTATCTAATTAATCCATTAATTTATTCATAAGTTAAAAACTGTAGCAGCTATTTCTCCATTTTGTGCTGCTAATATTAAAGTGAATTTTCGATAAATAAATTAATTTAAATAAGTTATATAATTAATTGATAAAACAGCCCAAAAACTACTAAATTGTGAGAATGAAATAAAATGCATATTCAATCCTGTTAAGATTTATGTTTGGTTAAATTTAAATATTTAATTTAAATTATATTCCTGCCTAAAAAATAGGTTTTAATTTCTTAAACTGTACTTTAAAGTGCCATACATAATTTAGAGTAAATGCTTATTAAGCGTTTTAGGTTTAAGTCCTGTTTTACTAAAACACATTTTTAATGTTTTTAAAATATTATTTTTAAAAGTATTCTTTAATATGCTATACGTTGAATTTTTGCAAATTAGCCATATCAGTATTTCAGTTTTTAAAGTTCTTATTTTAGAATTATATAGATTATAAAAAGATATTTTTAAAGGTCTTCTTTAACATAAAGTATGAAAAAAATTTGTTAGCCGTTGTTTCTTAAAAAAAGTATAAATACGTCGTAAATGTATATTGTAGAGTCTTTAAGCTTCAGGTTTTAATTTTTAAAGTTTAATAACAGTGAAATTTCCCTGCAAAATTTTGTTGTGGAGTAACGTAGTGATGGATATTACGGCTCCGCAATTACGTGACAAACGGCATTGCGTACAAGCCATCTTTACTTTTTCAGACAAGCTTTTGCTCATCGATCTAAAGCTAGCTGAGCCTCCTCTGAGGTTTCGACCCCGGTCAATCACAATGGCAGCTCTGTGTTTTAACAGCTGAGTCATCTCATATCAATTTCAGCTACGTCTTAAATGAGTATTAATAAAATTATTCTTTAACGAGGCGAATATGTAGAATATTTAGACATTAGTCGTTTCTCTTTATAGCGAATAAAGCTAAAATCAATAAGCTTGATTAATAATAGAATACTTTTGCTATTGATTTAAAAATTTATATAATACAATTATTAAATCTCATTATGACATTAATGCATCATATACATTAATACATCAATCACATTAATACATCTATCATATTAATACATTAATTAAAACAAACACTTTTTTTTAACGTTAATTAAATTACAGCTGTCATTTTACAATCAGTCTACAATTATTAAGTGTGTACTAATAAAAATTATCCTTTAACGGGACATATATATAGAATATTTAAACATTAGTCGTATCACATTTTCTTTTTAAAGCAATTCAAGCAAAAATCGATAAGCTTGATAAACAATTGAATACTTTTGCTATTATATTTAAAACAATAGTTAAATCACATTAATACATGATACACATTAATACATCAATCATATTAAAACAATAATTAAATCACTTTTTTCTACATTAATAAAATTGTAGCTGTCATTTCACTATTTTTCTACTATTAATATGAGAACAAAATTTTTTAATTTATTTATTCTTTAAAAAAATATTAATCTTAAAAACAATATCTCACGGACAAACGCCACGAACGTATTGCATTTCTTCAATCAAAAGCATTTTTTATTCCGCCATACCGACAATTCTAGTTTGTTATGATTTAAGCTGTACACAATTAAATTAAAAAATTTAACTCAAAGAGCATATATATCTTAAACGTGTATTCTTAGAAATGCTGTGCTGTCAAGCTTCGCTGGGTTTTTTTTAAAACGTATTACGCAACAAAATACTAATCACTCCAAATCATTGAACTATATTTTAAACCATAGAAATTATACAGGGTTATTCATAATTCCCTCCGGGGTTTCGAAGCGTTATAATAAAAAAAACAAAGACGAATATGGCAAAAAAGTATTCAAGAGTATCCGAAAGTGTTCAAGTTTTAATTTAAGCAGTTGCCGGTAGATGGCAGTAACATGTACCATTGAAGCCAGTTGTAGTAAGGAAAAATGGCGTTTACAGGCGGAGGGAAATGTGAATAACCCTGTATATCTTTAAATACAGCATGAAGTTAATGAATATAAGGCTATAGTCAACCACCATGTTTTTTAAACGCAAAAAACATGTAATTTTTAATATAAAAAATTGAGAGTAAATGGGTTCGTAAACGCGCTAAGTGATATCAGTTTTTATCGCTCCGTTCATAGATTTTTTAAACACATCGTGCTGATTTATGACGCTGTCACACTTGGAACTCTAAACCTGCAGACAAAATTGCAAGTGAGAGTTATAGACAGCTTCATTAAGGTTGATTCAAAAAGTAATAGAAGAAAAACTATGTATGGTGATTTTTCTTTATGTATGTCATATATTAACTAAGTGTGCAGCTGTGTTTTTTAATTTCAAATTCATACTAACGTAGAAATTAACACCTTTCTTTACAATATAAAAGCAATTGCTTGTGAGTTTAACGAAAAAATTCAAAATACTTTTCTTATCTAGAAATAAAGTTTAAATCAGAAAATTAGAAAAGAGACTTGGCTAATATTTTTAATAATTTTCAGCTCTGGAGGGTGAATTTAAAACCATTTTTTTAAATTTGTAATATTTCGAAAGTGCATGATATTTTTTTCGAAAATACCCCCATAAATGAAAATGGGGTAAGACCGGGTAGCTAAGATCAGAAGGCCAGTTGAGTCTAAATCGTTTAACCCTGAAATTGTCCCATTTAATCAAGATATTCGTTGTTTAGCTGCACCTGCTCTTACCCAAATAATAGTTTCAGACCAGGTACCAATGTTAACTCCATGGGAAATTTAGGAATGCTAGAATTTCTGTGAAAAAGTAGGGGACATTTTTATTTTATATGATAATTTATAAAATTACGCATGTAACATACATCCGATGTAGTCAAAATACCCTTATAAAAGTGGATGGAAAGTTGGACGGGACTATTGTAAAAGGGATTGCTGAGGCCTGACCAAATTTCCTTGCAAAAAATTTAGTGATTATTAATTTGGTTTTTTTTTAATTAATTTTTTTAAAGAAAATTACAGAAAATTTCTCTATTTCTGTATAAAAACTACAAATTTGTATAAAAGGTCTTCAAAAATTCTACGAAATATAAAATTAAGTTTCTTTTCCTTTGCTTTGAGGAAAGGGGCAGCAATAAATTTTGCCCTGGGGCTCGCAAAACTTTGCTCAGCTTTGGATGTAGTTATCTTCTTCCTCCGCTGCACTGCAGTTTTCGTGAGCCCAGCATAGACTCACATCAAGGGGAGACAACAGAGGGTAGTACTTGGCTGTCTTCCGAGAACATTGATAGAAACAGAACAGTTATACTATTTCACGAAATCCTTATTGTTTGTTAGGATATAAATCTGTAGTAAACGTATAAGACAGAAAATAATTTTTTAGCAATTGCAATATTAATAAATAAATAAGGATAGCTTAAAAACGAGAGAACATTAGACACTTGAAACATTACCAGAAAGCTTCAACACGGTATTTTGGAAGTACTCTACGCAGACTATTTAAAAAGTGAACCAGTTGTGCGCATGAGCTCAAATTATATTTCAAAAGTAATTGAGAGAAATGTATCATATATATTTGAATCTCTAGTGGTTGTCAAGTAAATAAGACAAACCAATAGTATTCGTAAATTTAACACATTTTTAGACATATATAATTGCTACCACTTTCTTATTTTTACTGGATATTCTATTAAATGGCTCTTGCGTAATCTGGTTTACCGTCATAGTGAACTGATAGGACTACCTATAAGAAACCGTGCGGTGGCTTTCAGTTATAGGAGGCGTTGGTTGACGTAATAAAAACAAACTTATTGTGGCTTGTCTTATTTGCATGTTGTTGATTAAAGTCATGAATTAAAGCCACGAATCAATCAACAACTTCTGCTTTCGAAAAACCAAATACCAAGCATAATAATCAATCCACAGTAATTGTGGTTCATTATTTTTAAATATCTGATGAATTAAGGGCTGTGATAATCTTCCTCTAAAGGGAGTTGTTAGGGGTGATTAATTTTTTCCCCGCCAATTCAAGCATCAAGCACTACTCAATCAATAATAATCACTGTTCATTATTTTTGATAATCTGATGAGAGCCGGGACGGCTCAGGGGGTAGAGCGTTTGCTTTCCAATGAGGTGAATCGGATTCGAATTCCAGCGATGGCTAGTCGATACGAATCCCGGATCCGACTTGCACCGACCACAGCGATGACGTAAAATATCCTCTGTGGTAGACGGATCATGCGTTAGAGTCCCTTTGCAGTCAGGCTATCCTTGGAAGGTTTTCCTGGTTTTCCTCTCCGTTTCCTCTCCATTGCGGGTAAGTTCCATCAAAAAGTCCTTCACGAAGGCAATTTTCTCCCGATATTTGATCCAGGAGTTCCCTTGCCTCCTGGATTGGTTTCGAAATTACAATCCTGCGGAGTTGAGCATTAGTAACCGTAAATACCTTAAGTACTGTTGTGCCAGCTGTAATTTAGTTCTGAGTTACAAACATCTTATATTTAACCACGTGAAATTGTTTCCTTTTATTAACTTTGCACCCCTACTGAAGATGCGACATCAATATCTATTCTGATTGATACTGTTTGTTTTCTTTGTTGTGTTTGTTTGTATTTGGCTTATTTCTAAGTAACGCTGTTTTCCGGATTTCATATTTAATATCCTACCTATTTGTTAAATTCTAATTTGAAAATTTTGAATATGTTTGCTTATGTGATTGAACTGTTGCGCGCACTTCCAACTTTCGGAGTGTCTCCGGATGCCCCCCTTACGGGGGCGGGACGGTGTTAAGCTAGTTATTAGAAGCCGTAAACTCTAAATAGGGTCGGCAGTTCAACGAAGGTAATATATCGTAAAATATGCAATTCAAAGTTTGTCAGTTAGAAACGGAACTAAAATCCCCACAATTGAAGTACCAGGTCGCAGTCCACTACTCGGTCTCATACAACCCTCTCCTAAGTGTAGATGAAAAGAACATCGTTTTTTTTATAAAGGGTGTCCCAAAATTAACGCAAGATATGAATTTGCTGCCATTTTTGCAGTAAATTGTTCACAACCCTGTAAAAAAAAGCAATTTGACAGCTGAAAGTTCAGGGTTAGTAAAAATGGAGCGTTGCAACTGAAAGCCTCCACAAGGTTTCTTATAGATTGTCCGATCAGACCACTATGAAGTCAAACCAAATCATGAAAGAGCCATTTAATAGAAAATCTAGTACAAATAAAAAAGTGGTAGTAATTATATATGTCTATAAATTTGTTTAATTTATGAGTATAATTTATCTGTCTTATTTATTTGTCTACCACTACAGATTCAATTCTCAAATGTATATGTTTAATTTCTCTTTAAACCAGATACATATGTTATCATGATTTGAACTGCATATGCAGATATCTCGAGCCGTTACTGCCTCGTACTCCTCCAAATTTCCCGTCCTCATTACTTCCAATGTCATTAGTCTCAGTCGCCCTAGGGCATATCACAGATCAGAGGTCTAGTGCCCGCTTGCGCGGGCAGGTACCTTGCCAAATTACATGATCTAGCTAGTAGATACAGAGTATAACATACCTGCCAACTTTTAATACCTTCCATTATTATTTTTCCTAGTGGTATTGAAAGGAAATTAAAACTTCAATTTTAAGCAAACAAATACGTTATATTTAAGAAAACTTAAGTTGACAACCATGATAGTAACGTATATTAATATATGTGCTTAATTTTTGTAAAAATAGTGGTGATCAATATCATTTAAAAATTAAGATTATAAAAGAAAAAATAATATATAATTACTACCACTTCAAATATAAAAATAAAATCTTAAGGAAAATCCGAAAGAGTTGGCAGGTTTGGTGCATCCCAGCGTCGCCCAAAGCTTCTGCTACTTCTCTNAGAATAGTGGTGATCAATATCATTTAAAAATTAAGATTATGAAAGAAAAAATAATATATAATTACTACCACTTTAAATATAAAAATAAAATCTTGAGGAAAATCCGAAAAAGTTGGCAGGTATGGTATAACCCAGCGTCGCCCAAAGCTTCTGCTACTTCTCTAGTTTCTCTTGCTAACGACAGTACATCATGATGAAGGAGTAAAAAACTGCGTTTTCTATTTAATTCAAACCTTACGTTAATTTAGGGACACCCTTTATGTATAATTTGACAAAAAAAAAACGGTAGTGCTGGTATATGTCCAACAATTTAAAACGAAACATTCATATAATAATATCACAGAAACTAATTGATTTTATCTAAACATTAATTAACCTTTTATTAGATGTTTTCTTCATTTAATTTCTTCTAAGCATCTTGAAAGTTGTAATCCTTTCATTTAAGCTACATAAGCAATTTTATATGCAATAAAAAAATTTTACGATCTCGATAAAAAAAAAACATGCCAAAGGCAATCGGGAATCGCGTTCATGTTCTCTTTTATAGAACATTTATATAATCATGTAACTCTTTTTTTGTTTTTAAACACTGTAGAGGAAAACTCATAAATTAAAAAAAATACTTTTCTTGGTTCACAATAAAAATATGTTTTATAATTTATGATGTCATTCAATTTGAAAGCATTTTCTGATAAATTTTACTTTTTTTTATGAAAATCGTGATTGTTTTATTTGCTTTTTCCTCTTATATTTAGAGATTTCGTGCTAGTATATATTTAGTGTTTAGCAATGAAAATAATAATATGACTATAACTGAAACATAATTTATCACGAAGCAATATTTTATACACGTTTTAATCTTTGAGAAGCTATATAAAATTGAATTATTAAGCAGTTGTATTTGGAGTAGTTGATAATGAAAATGTTATGAAATACTATAAAAATGAACGTTTTGGGTTCAATTTGCGAAGTTCAATGTTTTTACGTGACTAATGTAAACACTACTGAGGAAATACAAATTTTTGCACCAACACTTATTTTCAGAAAAGCTAGTGAATTGGTTTTGGTAATTTTTTTTTCTAAACCATCATTTTTAATCTGATACGCAGCTTTTAAAAAGCATGTAATAAATAATTTCATTTTCATTAAGAAAATACTAGATTGGGAGCCATTTTTAACTTTCGTTGCTTTCAACTGATAGAGCCTTCGCCTTCCAGTGAGTTGAACCAGATTCGAATGCCAGCGACGGTTGTTCGATACGAATTCCTCATCGGGCTTGCACCGACCACAGTGCTGACGTGAAATATCCTTAATGGTAGACTGATCATGGGTTAGAGTCTCTTTGTCGTCAAGCTAAACTTGGGAGTTTCTAGTGGTCTTCCTCTCCTTGTAGGGCAAATGCGGGTTAGTTCCATCAAAAGTCCTCCACGAAGGTAAATTTCTTCTAATGTTTGATACAGAAGTTCCCTTCTCTTCTGGATTGGGTTCAAAATTACAAGGCTACGGAGTTGAACCTTAGTAGTCGTAAACCAAAATTGGGCTGGCTGTTTATTAATGGTTATAAAATATAAAATAAAATAAAAATATCGAAATTCGAAAATAAAAACTTCGAATACCGTAACTAGATTAGGAATTTTTTTCAGTGAGCTTATATGTGATGCAAGATTCTTTGCAGCTTTTTTGTCTCGTAGTAAGTTCTTTATATATGCAGAATACCATCTATATATATATTTCTCTTACACGGCACCAAAAAAAAAGCCTCATTACGACTCCCCGAATGGCAACGTTAGAAAATGGACCAATGATTGCTGCTAAAAATGTCACATGGCAAATCTAGTTGAGGTGGCTCAACATATAGCGCTTTTAAAAACGGAAACAATAATCAGAGTGAGCATTATCAGGGTGTTCAATTCAGATTCATGCCCTAAAAACATGATAATATTTAATTTAATCTGACTCAACATGTAGCCCTTTTAAAAACGGAAACAATAATCAGAGTGAGCATTATCAGGTTGTTCAATTCAGATTCATGCCCTAAAAACATGATAATATTTAATTTAATCTGACTCAACATGTAGCCCTTTTAAAAACGGAAACAATAATCAGAGTGGGCATTATCAGGTTGTTCAANTATGTTTCTCATTTAGCTAATGTTTTGATTTTTTCACCATGTACAATCTAAATAGCTAATATACTTTTTTAAAAGCCAATAAGAACATTGATAGAATTCTTCTACATAAGTACAATACTATGTCTTTGATGATAAAATATTATTTCTTTGAGGATAATATACTAAAACATTGTACTCATTGGCGAGCGAGCGCAGCGAGCCTTGGTTCACGTCGTGAACCACATAGGATTGCGTAGAAATTCTCGGGGGTTGGCGAGCGTTAGCGAGCAGGGGGCGGAGCCTCCTAGTATATATTTATATCTTAAGAGAAAATACCCTAATCATGAATTTGAAAACAAAATTTTCTACGTAACATTATCGTTCTTTATATGTACAGAATACCATATACATTTATAGCTAAAGAAAAATATCCCAAATCATGAATTTAAAAATAAAATTTTCCCTGAGATTCCACATGCTTTAAATCCTATCTACGTAACATTACCGTTCTTTATATATTCAGAATACCATATATATTTATAGCTAAAGAAAAATATCCCAAATCAGGAATTTGAAAACAAAATTTTCCCTGAGATTCTACATGCTTTAAATCCTATCTACGTAACATTACCGTTCTTTATATATGCAGAATATCATATATATTTATAGCTAAAGAAGAATATCTCAAATCAGGAATTTGAAAACAAAATTTTCCCTGAGATTCTACATGCTTTAAATCCTATGTACGTAACATTATCGTTCTTTATGTATGTAGAATACCATATACATTTATAGCTAAAGAAAAATATTCCAAATCATGAATTTGAAAAAATTTTTCCCCTGAGATTCCACATGCTATAAATCCTATCTACGTAACATTATCGTTCTTAATATATGCAGAATACCATATACATTTATAGCTAAAGAAAAATATCCCAAATCATGAATTTAAAAATAAAATTTTCCCTGAGATTCCACATGCTATAAATCCTATCTACGTCACATTACTGTTCTTTATATATTCAGAATACCATATATATTTATAGCTAAAGAGAAAAACCCCAAATCATGAATTTGAAAGCAAAATTTTCCATGAGATTCCACATGCTTTAAATCCTAACTATGTTATAGTTGTTCTTTAAAAGTGTGATGCAAGTTTTTTTTCTCCGCCGCCTAAATTCAATGGGATGTAAATTTAAGTTTGCAAATATACCCAGGGACGATTGCCATCTTTTAGGATAGATTAAGAAATTAATACTATTGTTTAAATTCATGAGAAAAGCTTTGTGTCTAAAAAAGCTTTCTCTTTTATTAGTAACTGACCCAGATGAAGCTGTTGAAACTTACTTATCTTCACTCTGATAGAATGGAATTTATGAGCCGTAGAAAAAAAAACTATTGCAATCAATCACAGATTTGGAATGGAATAAAAGAGCATTTAATCCATGACAATACGAACGAAAGTAAAAAAGCGTTAAGTTATTGAGATTCTAAAAATGTAAATGCGCATTTAAAAATTTCTATTAGTTCTTATTTTGTCTTAACAATTGTAGTATCTCTTTAAATGGCAACATTTCTCAACCATTGATAATGCCGAGACAACAGGAATTATAGTTTGAAAAAAAATCTTACTGTAATTTCTATATTTTATTTTGTATTTTATTTTACATTGTCTATATACAGTTAAAATGAAGAAATTATTATTCTGAATACATTATTTATTACTCTTAAAAGTTGTTGCATATGATTATATCGTTTGTTCATAATTGAAACTGGAAAACCATAAAATACTTGTTCTGAATTAAGTTTTAAATTAATGTTTTGTCTTATTTTAAGAATTACTAAGAAAATCTACTTAGGATCAATATATGACCAGTCGCAAAGTTATTCAGCTACAGCATTACAGTAAGCACTAGTTGTAGCACTACATAGCCTAATCATCAAAAATAAATGCATAACTTTATATAAAAAAAAGCTAATTTGAGTTATGTAGTTCTCCGTCTTAAACCCACAAAATGACTCGCAAAATAAATAAACAATATAAGTAAGAAATATATTGTGAAAGTAAGAAATATATGTATAGTAAGCAATATACGATAAGAAATATACACTGGTGGACAAAATAAAGAGATGGAAGACATTTTCCCAAATATCTCAAAAAATATTGAATATAAATAAGTGAAATTTGGTATGAATATAGCTTATTCCATGATAATAAAGTATGCAAAACAAAAATGTAAGTGNGTGCTTATTGAAATATAGAATTACTTGGTGTTATTTGTAAATGTTAGAAAAAACAATTAAAATACACTGGTCGACAAAATTAAGAGATGGAAGACATTTTCCCAAATATCTAAAAAAATACTGAATATAAATAAATGAACTTTGGTATGGATATAGCTTATTCCATGATAATAAAGTATTCAAAACGAAAATGAAAGTGCCATTCACTGGCAAGATCTATTACCAATAAATCCAATGTAGTCTGAACTGAAGGATAAAAGATGACAATAAAAGTGAGGCTTGCACAGTGTGTGTTGCCTCTAGTATGGGTATGGTCACCCCTGACAGACAGGCAGCATGTACAACGAGTATGCATGCTGTTAATAAAGGAGTTAAGGAGGACTTGTGGAAGACCCTCCCATTCTTCCACAAGAGAAATTTTTAACTCCAGAAAGGTTCTGGGGGGAGGTTGGAGGCATCGCAATAGCTCTCCCAAGAGCATCCCAAGCATGTTCAATGGGATTCAGGCCAGGGGATTTGGCTGGCCAATCCATTCGTTGAATATCCTCGCTCTCCAGATACTCATCAACCATGAGAGCCCTATGTGGTCAAGCATTGTCGTCCGTAAAAATAAACTCATGGCCAACAGCGCTCCTGAAAAGACGCACATTGGGCTCTAGGACCTCCTGTCTGTACCTCTGGGCATTCACGGAACCATTGTCAAACACATAGCGGTTTGCGGGTATCTTCCATGTGCGAAAATGCTTTCCATTTCTTAATTATGCCCACCAGTGTACTTGTGAAAAAATTGAAATATTTATGAAAGAATATAGAACGTGCCATTTAAGAGAACTGATCCCTGACGGGCTTAGCTTACTCGAAATAGAAAGGCAAGAACAGTTGATAACATCAACAGATGCCACGTTTCAACTACCAATCAGGATCGAGATACTCACACTACGCCACTTGCAGGTATCCCATTCCAAATATCGCAAGATCAGATAAAAAGACGACGCTTTCTTTTAATCATTTCGGGCCAAAATGGCAGATCTCTGACCAAAACGATTTAGCGCCATGCTACGGCAAAAATTTTAACTACTACTAGGTGAATCGATGAGTTCGTGTCCTTTTATTTTTTTAAAAATAAAACTCATAAAGTTTTTTGTAACCATTTGTTTATTTATTTAAGTTCAGTTAATATGAAATACTTCTGTATTAATTCTTTAAAGATGATGTCGTGTGTTAAGGAAGACTAAAGTACACTTTGCTATGTAAAGTAGGATTTATTTAAAAGTATTTTAATTATTCACCATTTTTCCTGTTCTTGAATTTATTCCAATAACATATTCACATCCCCATGTAGAACAAGATTTCATATGAAGTTATCAATTTATTCTTGTTAATTTATCTCATAAAATTCTTATTGATCTCATAAAAGTCTAATTTAGCAATAATATTCAAGAAAAAATATTTAAAAGACCAATATAATTCGTTTTCTGCTGAAAAAGCCTAAGATTCAAAATTAAAAATCTTTTAAGAATTATTTGTAGACAACGATAAACGTTGTAAACGTAATATTTTTTCACAATACTCATCTGCATCCTTCCATCTTTCATATGAAACCTAAATCCGTTCGTGAACTAAACATTTTAAACGCATGAAACACATGTTTACTTCAGGATAGCGATAGCAGGAAGCGGCGAGTATTTTCTGCAAAGTTTAATAAATTTTAATTATTTTTCTGCGTTGTTTAAAATTATCTCTTGGTCTGCTAACAAAAACAAATTTAAGTTTCTTCTTTTCGAATTGGGATTTACGACTACTGATGTTCATTTCCGTTGACTTGTAACTTTGAACCCAATCCAGAAGACAAGGGAACTCCTAGATCAAGTAGAGGAGAGATTTGCCTTCGTGGAATACTTTCTCGATGGATCCAACCCGCATTTGTGCTTCCCACGGTTAGCCTGACGGCAAAGGCACCCTAACCCATGATCCGCCAACCATTGAAGATATTTCACATCAGCACTGTGGTCGGTGAAAACCGGATGAGCAATTCGTATCAACCTGCCATCGCTGGGATTCGAATCCGGCTCACCTCATTGGAAGGCGAACGATTTATCCCCTAAGCCATGGCGGCTCAATTTAAATATCTTAACGATCCTGTTAATGTTGATAATCGCTGGGGCATTTACTACATTCCTTGACAGTACGATGTTGGCTATTTCGGTCAAACTAGTCGCACTTTGAAATTAACACTTAAGAACTCGAAATGTCAATTATCAAGAATTCGAGATGTATCATCGATCGCTGCACGTTGTTGGAATCTTGGACATAAATTCAAACGGCAAATTTTTTTCACCCATGTCACATAAGCTTATCTTGATGCCCTGGAATCGTGTTTTATTCATGTGAGTGCTGATTCCTTTGTTAAAGACATTAGTTCCTTTTCACCTCGCCATAGCGCGTGAGATGCATATTACCCTGATTTGCTCCTCTAAACCATTGTGGGTTTCAAATCGTTTTTGCTTCTTCTCATTTATCTTTGGCATTTCTTAAAAATGGGTGTTTATTTTCTGAAGTGCTTGAAACATGTCAACTGTTATTTGCTATTTATATATATTTGAAGCGCCAACAGGCCTGTGTAGAGGGCAGGGAACTGTCCTTGCGCCAGAAAGATCCTGGGTTCGAATCCTGGGCAAGGCATGGATGTCTCTCTGTGTGTTCTATGTCCTTTCTCCTTTGTGTGTGAATGCGACCCGCCCTGTAAACGGGTTGTGTGGATGGCGGGACAGAAGTCGAATTCCTAGCCATAGATGGCGCCACTAAAAACAGGAACAATAGCATCTTCACTGCCTAAACAGGCATACGACAAAAAAAATATTTTTGAAGCGAAAGAAGTTTTTTAACAGGTAAGCTAGAAACGGTTTAATTAATAATTTTTCTCTTCCGGGGTGCAAACAAGCTCAAGAATGTTCTCGAACGCTACATTATTTTTTAAACAAATAAAATAATGGTGATGATGACCAGCACTTAACAGCATTTGTTTTACGAATATCGTGCTGACGATGCGAATCATCAACTCTTTAATCGCAGAGCTTGTACGCTACAGCGTTTGTAAATGTTGGGAGATCTCAATCGGCATCCCACGGCATTTTTCAAAAAATCTAAAAATATTATTTTAGGATGCCGAACAAGAATTCAACCATTTTTAGATTGTACAGTAATTCGCTACGAGCCGTGGGTGCTCAGAGGATAGAGCGTTTGTTTTCCAATGAGGTGAAACGGGTTCGAATTCCAGCGAAAGGCTGGTCAATGCGAATTGCGAGCTCGGCTCGCACTGACCATAGTGTTGACGTGAAATATCCTCAAAGGTAGACGGATCATGGGTTAGAATCCCCATGCCGTCAGGATAACCATGGGAGGTGTTCGTTGTTTTCCTCTCCATGTAACGAGAATGCGGGTTAATTCCACCAAAAAGTCCTCCACGGAAAAGTTCCACCAAAATGTCCCCACGCCTGATACTTGTTCCAGGTGTTTCCTTGTCGTTTGGATTGGGTTCAAAATTACAAGACTCAAGGTTCAAAAGGCTCAAGGTTCAAAGTTGCGGAGTTGAGCATTAGCAGTCGTAAACCCAAAAATTGGATCTGCTGTTCAACGACGGTTGTAAAATAAAATGAAATATTTTCCTACGATATCGTTCGATGTTTAAAAATACGTTTTTAAGAAATTGCATCTACTGTTTTCTTGTATTAAACTAATGAACGGGACAATGTTTGAAAATTTTAGGTTAACATGAAAGCAAAATATAGGCCTTTGTATATATAAAGAGAACACACACCAAAAAAAAAAAATTACATGGCCAAACTAATCCGTTTATGATTTTATTTATATTGAAATAATAAATGAGGCAAAGTATGAAAAGTATTGTTTAATATAAATGCGAAATAAAGGCATTTATATGCATGTGGAGAACAGAAAAAAATTGATATTTAAATTAGGCACGCGTGTGACTTGGTCTATAATTTTAAGGCTTGGTCCCGTGTTTATATTGAACTAATAAAAGGAGCAACGTTTGAAAATCATTGGATAATATGAAAGCGAAAGATAAAGATAAAGATAAAGGTATAGATAAAGGAAACACCAGACATCTTCAAAAATGTTTCATAGTGTGCTGACGCTTTCGTTACAATGGGGAATATTGAGAACGATAATTTAAAAAATTATATTTTACTTTTCTCAGTGTGTGTGCGAATAAAAAAATATTAATTCTGTGAAATTAATTTCGTGACAAAAAAAAAAAACTGATAGATAATACTTTATAGATAGACACTAGCATAAGCTCAGTTGTTTATAATTTTGCGGCTTGGTCTCGTGTTTTTAATGTAAATGTCTCGTGTACATAATAAATGGGGCTTAGTTCTAAAACTACAGGTAAATGTGAAGTAAAATATAGGCCTTTGTATACATAAACACATACACAACAAAAATATTATTGGCATTATAATTAGGCCTTATCGTGCTCGAACTAATTCGTCTATAATTTTATGGTTAGGAATAGTGTTTATTTCTATTCAAATAACAAATGGAGCAAAGCTTAAAAATTATAGATCAATGTAAATGCAAATTAAGCCATTGTATACATATGAATAATGAAAGCGATAATTTAAAATATTTTATTAAAATTTGCATATTGTAAGAAAAGGTAATAAGAAATATTTTTTAAATCTGAAAGTTAAAATGAAAATGAATTGCTAATAACTTGCCTTTTTTACTTACAACTCATTTGACAAACCACCGTGGAATTCGAACCCCTGCTCTTGGAATTAGTAGTAGTTTGGTGCCTCATACTTTTCCTCAGCACCATGGTCTTTGGCTGCTGATCAAGTACCAAGCTTGTACGTCATTTTCTTGTGAGATTCTTTCTACTATGAAGCAAATATTGACTATGTAATTAGGCCCCCTTGGAACTCGAACTAATCCGTCGATAATTTTGCGGCTTTTCCTCGTGCATTGAAATAATAAATGGTGCAGAGTTTGAAAATTGCAAGATAATATACAAGCAAAATATAGGTCATTATGTGTATGCGTTCATTATGTATATGTGTTCACAAAAAGAAAAAAAATGACAATACATGACAACTAGGCCCTTTTGCGTCTGAGTTTATTTGTCCTGAGTTTATTTGGTTATTAAATAGTTTTTGGGACACCATTTACTTAAAAGCACTCATCATGGAGTTATTTTGTTAATTTATCTATAAACTATCAAAAAATATTAATTTTCTATTAACATTTCTTTCTTTCTTTTTATATTTAAAAAATATGTAATAACCATTCTAATGTTTTAAAAAATTGTTGATGGGGGTTAAACACATGCATCCCCCCTCTAACTCGAACTCCTGTGGTTGAAAATATTAATGTATAACACATAAAAAACAAATTGAAATTTTCTTATTTTCATGACCTAGTTAAAGTGATTGTTTTAAGATCAATTAAATTGTATATTCCAACTGAAAAAATTTTTTTTTAAATAAATAAATGCAATTTTTAAAATGTCATATTAGTTTAAATTATAGAGAAGAAAATAAAAGACACCACTCCAACTTTAAAAAGGCATATAAAATTTGAAACGACATTGCCTTCTATAAATGCTGCTGCTATCTAGTGATAATGATGAAAATAAAAGTTTTTCATTATTAAGAGTAAAATATACAAAACTTTTAAGAATAAAATATACAAGACACACTTTTTATGCCATTCACGAGTCATTAAAATAGTTTTTATCTTTTGCACGGAAGAAGGGAGAAAAGGGGAGCCCAATTTAAAAAAAAAAGAACATTTTATCTTAGAATAAATCTATATCTTTGATTTCAATGAGTTTAAAATTTTACGGAATGTAACTCGTGCTGCCATCTAGTCATATTTATTGAAAGTAAATGTTTGTATTTTACTTTTATTGCCAACATTTTTTACACTACTTATAGAAAATTCACACTTTTAAAAACATACATCTAAGTGTATTTAGCTCAAATATTATTTACTTATACTTTAAATTAAGAAATTAAGCAGTGCTAGTCTTTAATTGTTATGATAATAAGAATGGGAAAATTTCCCAAAAACTGTAGTGGCGCTAGTGGTAGAAGTCGAAAAGGCCCAGATGTGTGGCATTGGTGCATAACTCTTTTTTCTTCTTATCTCTTTTGGTTTATCTTTTATAACATGTCTGTTTAAAACGAAAAAAAAAAAAAGAAAAAAGAAAGAGACTTTCGATGTAAAAAAAAAAAAGGAGCTGATTTCATTCAATGATGCATCTAGTAAAAATTCTGAGACGCGAAAGTTTCCTATTTTTTTTTCATTAAACAGCCTTAAATAAAACTTACTTTTAATGTACGCATCGTAGAAATAGTTTTTTACTTTTTTTTAGTGAGAAAAATGAAAGAAAATATTAATACAAATGATTTTTTTTCAAATCAGAAATAATGAAATAAATTCTTTCTGATGAAAATAAAAAAAAAATTGCTCTCAGTTCATAAATCTTCAAACCAAAGGATTTAACTACTTAAAAACTTAGTTCTAGATATTTGTAACTTCTTATAGTTAGTTATAAGTAAAGTTGCAAATGTTACAACTAAACAAGTTTTTCAGCAGACAACGCGTTTTGCTACCTTTTTTTTTATCTATAATAATTACTTTATCTATAATAATTACTTTATCTATGATAATTACTACATATATTATATAAATAATTATTATAAAGGATTGAAGTTTCATCTGATATTCAAGGAAGTTCGGATGTTTTTAAATTAAGCCTGTTTAATTAATCAGTGATTCTTTTTTTTCCTCTTTATTAATCACTTATGATATTAATCAGATAATATTACCAAGCACAATTATACTAAACTCTATAGTTTAAATTATACTTGCACTGTACAATACTATATAGTATATAAGCAGACCGAGATCTTTGGTTGTAATCAGTAAGCAAACATAAAAATTACGCGAAAAATACCAATTTTGTTATGGTGATGTCATTTAATTACGATTAGGTAAAATAAATTTGATATAGAAAGTCGGATTTTGATGTGATTAGCATGTTAAATTTTTCGAACTTATTTTTGTGAATGCTTATGCTTTTGAATTGAAAAGAATATTTTTCTATTTAAGTTATTCTTTTATTTTTTTTTTTTTGTTGCTAATTTCCTACTATCTATTTAATCAGATAATTTTTTATTTGAAGGGAAGGGGCAACAATGTATTTCAGCATATATTACAACAATGTATTTCAGCTATTGTCAGTATTAGATCATAAAAAATTAGTCAACAATGAAATTTCTTTTTTTAAAAAATAAGCATCAATGATTTAAACAATGTCTGCTAGGTTATTTCATTGTTGCAGAAGGACAAAAGTTATTGAAATAAAAGCGAAATAATTGTAAAATATTCAGTCGAATTTGAAACTCTGTCTGTAAAGCTTCAAGTTTAACCAGCTTTTGAAAGTTATGCAAAAGATGAATGAAAAAGATATCAAAACTGGTAAATTGCTTTGAAAATTAAATTTAAGAAAATCAATACTTCTATGAAATAAGTAACAAATTTCTTAAGTAAACTTTTAAGGTTCAATCTCTAATGGCAAAACTAAGAATCAATATCAGTTAAAACAATTGTTAATGCAAATAAAATATTTTTTAATTGCATAATTTTCTTAATTAACATTTTTTTAAGTAAAGTATTAATGTGTTGAAAATATGGTGATGAATAACTTAAAATATTGTTAAAATTTAGTCCAAGAATGAATATTAAAAGGGAATCTCTCAATAATTCACTGAAATTTATAAATTTTTGACAAGTTACAAAATAAGAAATGAATGATAGATATTATCGAAATTGAAAATAGCCCTATTTTTAATTAAACGGTCACTTGTTTTTTAGATTAGAAAAAAAAATTGAAACCGATAAAGGAGAATAAGGTAAGAGTTAGCAATCCACTCTTTTGTTCGGCGAATTAGAAATAAACCAATATATTTGTAAATCAACCAAGATACAATCACATAGCAGTAAACAAAAATTGAAGTAACCCGAAGGGAACGTTGAAAACCAAACATAGCCCAAAACGGGTTTCAACGAAATTGAACGAAAATTAGTGCCAAATCCAAGGGCTCCTAATTCAATACTACACCTTAGCCAAGAAGAAAAATTATCACCATATTCAAATTATCACCAAAAAAGAATTTTGGTCTTGATACTAAACGAAACGAACTTTAACTGTTATAAATTTCTTTAAGTTTTAAAAATACATTGTTCTAAAACAGTAAATGATACATTTTAAGGTTAAGCAAAAGACAAAAAGAATATTATGATTATCTGAAATGGGGTTTCAACAAAACTGAAGGAAAATAATCGCCAAATAAGAATTTCGGTCTTGGTACTAAACGAACATTAACTGTTATAAAGTTTTTTAAGTTTCAAAAATAAATTGATCTAAAACAGTAAATGATACATTTTAAGGTTAAGAAAAAGACAAAAAGAATATTATGATTATCTGAAATGGGGTTTCAACAAAACTGAAGGAAAATAATCGCCAAATAAGAATTTCGGTCTTGGTACTAAACGAACATTAACTGTTATAAAGTTTTTTAAGTTTTAAAATTAAATTGATCTAAAACAGTAAATGATACATTTTAAGGTTAAGCAAAAGACAAAAAGAATATTATGATTATCAGAAATGGGGTTTCAAAACACTGAAAGAAAGTAATCGCCAAGTAAGAATTTCGGTTTTGGTACTAAACGAACATTAACTGTTATAAAGTTTTTTAAGTTTCAAAAATAAATTGATCTAAAACAGTAAATGATGCATTTTAAGGTTAAGCAAAAGACAAAAAGAATATTATGATTATCTGAAATGGGGTTTCAACAAAACTGAAGGAAAATAATCGCCAAATAAGAATTTCGGTCTTGGTACTAAACGAACATTAACTGTTATAAAGTTTTTTAAGTTTTAAAATAAATTGATCTAAAACAGTAAATGATACATTTTAAGGGTAAGCAAAAGACAAAAAGAATATTATGATTATCAGAAATAAGGCTTCACAAAAACTGAACGAAAATAATATCCGAATACGAATTTGATTTTGGTACTAAACAAAACGAACTTTAACTGTTATAAATTTCGTTAAGTTTTAAAAATACACTGATCTAAAACAGTAAAGGATATATTTTACGGTAAAAAATAAATTAAAAATTTCGCTTAATGGAGCTGTTTAACACGTTGAATGCCATGGGGGTCACCGGTGACCGGCACTGACTTTGTTCGTAGCTCCACTGGGGTCACCGGTGACCGGCAAAGCCAAGACTATTAGAAATACATAATTCGAGAAAATTTTTAATTTTTGTTATATTATTATCGTTACTAAAATGGTTTGAAGAAATAAATTCCACACACAAAATAGTTTTATTTACATTTTTATTATAAATTTTTTAATAGAACACTCAAAAATAGTTTTATTTATATACACAGAGATGCCAACTTGCTCCGGACAGCGAATAAATTTTTTAAAGTAGTAGTTTATCAATTGCGATTCTTGGCTTAATAAATTCAATTTAGTAGATTTTTACTCACCACTATCTCTGAAAAATTCGTAGCCTTATATAATTCACATCTATAACCTACTAGTTGTGCAAATTTTGTCATTATTTGTAAATATAGTTTGTTAGGCCATTTGGCCTGTCAGGCAAGCAATGTTATATTAGTGTGAAATTCAACGTGTTAATAATGACTTAGTGGTACTATAGAAGAGTGAAAAGAGAGCATAGCCAAGTAAAAGAATAGTTTCGTATAAAAGTTAAAATCTGTTTTTGCATACATATGATGCGTATATTTTGATATTGAAACTGACTTTCAAGTGCCAAAAAGATTTCATTAAATTATTTTCCATTTTTGCAAAACATTATTTTGGTAACATATCTTTTTTCTTTTCTCAGATATACTTTAGATTTAGACACAAAATTTGTGACTTAAATAATGTGCCTTAAATGTGAGTACATAAACATACAAATAATGTACGTTATTTATGTGTTTATATACTTGTTAGAGTTCGTAATATGTTGTTATAGTTAATATCACGTGACTGTAACTACTACTACTTCCACTTAATTTTTGTTGTTTTACTTTAGTTTTCTCTTATGGTAACACTTGATGTTCCATGAAAGAATAAGTATATCGTTTTTCGGGTATTATATTTGAGAGTGCCCCCGATTCTCGCCAAGTTGTGATCGCGGTTGATCGCCAAGCTGCGTATGTTGAAGCCCAATCGTGATTGGTTAGATTAGCATTATTTTTAAATGTTCCATGGTAAATGTAATTTCAGAGGTCCGTTAGGTCTACGTTGGATACCGGCTGGTAAGGTTACTTTTGCTTCTGGTCAATAAGATCGAAGGTATGTGGACAGTCATAAAAAGGGACTTCGGAAAAAAATGTCACCTCCAGTCCGGTGCCATAAACGCATTTTCGATTTTTATTTCGCCAAATTTATGTGGCGATGGAGGAACACAGATTCTATTCATGACAAATTTAGACTATCTAACTGCTATTAGAGAATTCTGTGCACCTAAATCTGAGGATATTCAAGCTTAATGAAGAAGTGAGTTGTTGTTTTTTTCCCTTTTCTTTCTGTGCTTACTTTTTGTTTCGATTCAAAATGCACTTTAATGGGTTTATTAATTTTGCTTATATTGGTTTTATTTCAATTTTATAAAGCTTTGGCCGACGTATTGTTGAAATTTTTCAATGTTTTATTGAAATATCATTATGTTTTGGGCCATTATTCTTGTTATCACGGTGTTCCGCGCAAACAGGAATGGTGCCAAACATAAGACGCCAATTTCGCAAAGGAGCACCCTCAAGTATATTTTAACCCGTTTTTCTTCTTTTTAAAATTCTTGTAAATAAAAATCATTTTGTAAAGTTAAACATCTGAATATTTATTTTGAACAAACAGTAAAATAATCTTATTGTCTTACGTGACATAATGGCGTCCGCGACAGGACTGTTTGTGTTTTGAAATTTAATGAAACGATTTCAGAAAGGCAAGTGACTTTTGACGATAATTGTTAACATTTCGTATTTTATCGATATAATAGATATCGATTTGCTTGTTGACAATTATGGAAGTTTTGAAATTAAAACGGAAGTCTATCAGAGTTGCATTTATTCGGTTGTACAATGTTATTGTTGATGCCGCTAAGCAAAAAGTTGACATATCAGAGGATATGGATTGTTTGGAGACATTTGAACTTCTCTGAGAGAAAACGAAATGCTTTTGATTTTGAATGAAAAAAATGTAAATTCATTAGTAATATCTGAAAATATTGAAGATGATGTCATTGAAAAGGAAGCTAGTTTGTCTGATGAGTATTCTTATAAATTTAAGAAGATGAACTTATTATTTAATCGAAAAGTTAATTTGAGTACTGACATAGATACACAATCGGCAATCAGTGGAAATATAAGGCGAAAATTTAAACTCCCACGTTTAGAACTGAAGAAGTTTGACGGAGAAATTAAGGATTGCCTTCCATTCTGGGGACAATTCCGAAAAATCGATGAAGACGCCGATATTGATGAAACTGACAAGTTTCAATGTTTAGTACAGGCTACTATTCAGAATTCCAGAGCTCGCGAATTAGTTGAAAGCCTTCCTCCGTCTTCTGGAAATTATGCAAAGGTCATTGACTGTTTGAAATCTCGGTTCGGCAGAGATGATTTCTTGGTTGAATATTATGTTCGGGAGCTGTTAAAAGTTACTTTTTCTTTTAACTCCGAAGATAAACAAATTAAATTATCAACTATTTACGACCATATTGAAACTCATCTAAGGTCATTAGAGACTCTAGAGACTACAGAAAAATACGCTGCCATGCTATTTCCCCTCGTAGAATCATGTTTAAGTGAAGAAATACTTAGAGCTTGGCAGAGAAATGAAAAGGGGCTGAAGAAAAGTTCTAAAGAAGAATCTCGATTAGAAAGTTTAATGAACTTCTTAAAAAATGAAGTTGAGAATTCAGACAGAATTGCTCTTGCTATGCAAGGTTTCTCTTTGAAGGAAAATACGAAGTATTCTAAAGTTAAAAGAGACATTCCAACTGCTGAAGGATTGTTTTCAGGAAATAGAAGCTTTAATTCGAAATGTGTCTTCTGGGGCAGAGAAAACCATGAAGCAAACGATAGTCATTTTGCTAGAAATATGGATTTAAATGAAAAAACGACAAAACTTAAGAAACATGGTTGTTGTTTTAAATGTTTGAATATTGGTCATCTGTCAAAACTCTGCAGGGTTCGAATTAACTGTGAAAACTGTAAGATGCCTGTAAGTGCCCTGATGGAATGAATAATGGGACTCTCAATTCTAAGGAAACAACTGATGTCAAGAGGGTTGAACATTTTAACACATTGCCCAATCCTACACGTTCTTCAAATCTTTTTCTTCAGACTTTGATTGTGCTGCTTCGAGGTGAAACAGAGGATTTTGCTGTAAGAGCTCGCATAGATACTGGAAGCCATAAGTCATACATTACGAAGGAGACTGCTGAGAAAATGAAATTTCATGTCTTGAAAGAAACGACTCTCATCCGTACTTTATTTGGTGGAACTGAAAATAAACAGAAGCATTTGGAATACAAGATCTACGTGAGTGCTGTTACAAAGATTATCATTGCACTTTCAACCTTCCTGGTCAAGAGAAGATTTGCTTAGAAATGCTTCAAATGGTATCAGAGATTTTGACGCACGAATTGGAAGATAATGGAATTCATTTATCAGATAAAGAATGTTCTTCTTTCCGTTCTTCTACAATTCATTTGCTTATTGGTGCTGACATAGCAGGAAAGATCATGACTGGTAAAATCCTTAATTTCACTTCGGGACTAACAGCCATAGAAACGTTGTTGGACACTTTTCGGAAAATCACCTGACAGTTCAGAATTTTTAAAAGTGCCACAAAAAGAAGACGACTCTAGCTCTGCCATGCTTGTCGCTTCGCCTTTTGTAAAAAAAGCCAATATATCTGATTTGTGGGAGTTAAACTCTATTGGGATTAAGGATCCAATTGAAAAGTTAGCAAAAGATGAACATGAATATTCAACTAAGGAAAGATTTTTTGAAACCCTTAAATACACTAATGAAGGGCGTTATGGGGTTCATCTACCTAAGAGAGATGATTGCGTATCTTTACCAGATAATTTTGAGTTGGCGAAGAGAAGATTACGTTCTGCGACTTCCAAGATACTCTCCAAAAATGTGTACGATAATGTGACAAAATGTGTACAAAAATGTGAAGATCTTGTTGCACTGGCTCGATGAAGGAATTATTGAAGAAGTTCCACGGTTAGAAGTTGATTCATTTGGAAATTACCTTCCTCATAGACCTGTGTTGAAGGAAAGTAGCAGTACAACACCCATTAGCCCGGTTTTTGATACTTCAGCTAGAATGAAGGGCTACCCATATTAAATCAATGCTTACACAGCTGTCCAAATCTGATTGAGTTGATTCCAAATATATTATTACGATTTAGAGGAAAAAGAATTGGAATCACAGTTGATATAAAAAAAGCATTTCTTCAGATAAGTATTTGTAAGGAACACAGAGACTTTTTACGTTTCTTGTGGTGGAAGACTAAAAATTGTCGAAAGTTTAAGGTGTTTCGTCATACCAAGATTGTTTCTGGTGTTACGAGCAGTCCTTTTCTGTTGGAATCTGTATTAGGCTTGACCGATATGCTGAGATTAATCCTTTCGTAGTGTCTGGACTTTTTAGGAGTTTCTACGCAGATAATCTTGTCACTGGTGTAGAGAATGAGGCACAACTAAAAGAATTTATAGCAGTTGCTAATGATATACAAAAAAGTGGAGGTTTTGAGTTACGAGATCGGGCATTTACTTCTTCTGAAATAAGAGACTCAAAGCCTTTGGATTTGTTAGAACTTCAGTGGGACCCAAATTCAGATATATAATTACTTTCAAGCTTGAATGGTTAGAGGATATAAAACTGGAATCTATTACTAAAAGAACTTTGCTGTCTATAGCTCATAGATTATTCGATCCTTTTGGAGTTGCTTCACCGGTTACACTTTGTACACTTTGTCCAAAACTTATCCTGCAGAAAACATGGAAGATGCCTTTAGATTGGGACACTAACATAACGGGAAGTTTACATGAAGAATTTTTACAATGGTTTAAGGATCTCGAAACATTAAAGCAAGTTTATGTTTCTAGATGGATCAAGTTGAAGTCTGACACATTACATAACTATTGTCTACATGTTTTCTGTGATGCCAGTAAAGATGCATATGCAGCCGTGGCGAATCTAGTGCTTCTCGGTAAATTCATTTATTCATTTTATTCTTTATGTATTCATATTATTCTCCAGGTCTCGCATTGCACCTTTAAAGGGAGCTACTATACCAAGATTAGAACTTCTTGCTGCTGTGTTAGGTTCAAGGCTAGCTAGCTCAATAATCAATGCATTTGAATGGCGATCAATGAAATGTTTCTTTTGGAGTGACACTACAACAGTTCTAACATGGATTACTAAAGAAGAAAATTAGTATATCTTTGTGAAAAATCGAGAGGATGAAATACAAAAGTTCAGTCAACCTACGTCTTGGGGATATATTCATGGAGAAGAGAACCCAGCGGACTTGCCTAGTAGAAGCTGCAGAGACACACATTTGGTGAAAACTAGATGTTGGGAGAGTCCAGAATGGATGAGAAATTCTGTGGATGAATGGCCTTGCACTTCAATCAATTACTTTAACATTGATGAAGAAGAGAGTAATGAATACAGAAAGAAAATCTGCTGTTTGGAGAACAGTGCAACCATACATTTAGAAAATGATTGGTATTATAAGTATTTCTTGAGTTATGAACAAATTGTGAGACTTGTCAGATGGATCCTCCAATTAAAACAAAACTGTTTGATGCGTTGATACGTTAATTAAAGGGGAATTGACTTTTAAAGAACATCAAGAAGCTGAAAAGAGAGTTATGAAGATGGTTCAAGATTAGTCTTTTCTCACAGGAAAAGATACTAGGTTGAAGACTCTTGAAACATTTAAGGACTAAAATGGGATAATACCACTGAATAATTTAAAACTTTTTATTTATGTAGAGGAGAAACGTCTTGAATCGAAAAGTAACAATAGTGTGGTTCTGTCTGGTGAAGAAAAAAAGCCCTTTACTCTTGAAATTCTATTCAAAGGTAAGATAATAATTTCATCATTAACAGAATAATATCATCATATCATTATTATTAATATTTGCATTAAAACAAACATTGCAACATTGCAACATTTGCATAAATGCCACCACAGAAAAGGCTGTCATTACCTTAAAAAGACCTAAATATAACGACAGCGGAGATTATGAACTTCTGCTCTGGAATTCTAACATCAAGAACCCAGTTCCAGTTCCTGATGTTAATTGCAGCCTCTATCGGAAGGGAAAAGAAGTCAATCGAAAAGGCATAGAAATAAATGTCAAAACAGAAAAGGCTGTCATCCCCTTAAAAAGACCTAAATTTAACGACAGCGGGGATTATGAACTTCTGCTCTGGAATTCTAACATCAAGAACCAAGTTCCAGTTCCTGATGTTAATTGCAGCCTCTATCAGAAGGGAAAAGAAGTCAATCGAAAAGGCATAGAAATAAATGCCACCACAGAAAAGGTTGTCATCACCTTAAAAAGACCTAAATATAACGACAGCGGAGATTATGAACTTCTGCTCTGGAGTTCTAACATCAAGGACAAATTGAAGTTTTACTTCAGTTTTTATAGTGAGTTCTGGAAATTTAAACACTGTTACATAATAAAAAGATGTTAAACGTTTTTGAACAGTGTCAATTTTATTCATGTGAAAATTATGATTATTAAAATTATAATTATTAAAATTCCCTTTTCAATTATCATAATTTTCATGCACAGCATTGAAAATATTAACATAGAAATGCTACCTTCAATGAGAATTTTATTTTTTAGTTTCAGTTCCTGATGCTAATTGCAACCTCCGGAAGGGAAAAGAAGTCAATCGAAAAGGCATAGAAATAAATGCCACCACAGAAAAGGCTGTCATCTCCTTAAAAAGACCTAAATTTAACGACAGCGGAGATTATGAACTTCTGCTCTGGAATTCTAACATCAGGGACAAATTGAAGTCTTACTTCAGTTTTTATAGTTAGTTCTGGAAATTTAAACACTATTACATAATAAAAAGAGATTAAAAGTTTTTGAACAGTGTCTTTTCTATTCATGTGAAAATTATAATTATTAAAATTCCCTTTTCAATTATCATAATTTTCATGCACAGCACAGAAAATATTAACATAGAAATTCTATCTTCAATGAGAATTATTTTTTTAAGTTCCAGTTCCTGATGTTAAATGCAGCCTCAATCGGAAGGGAAAAGAAATCAATCGAAAAGGCATAAAAATAAATGCCACCACAGAAAAGGCTGTCATCACATTAAAAAGACCTAAATTTAACGACAGCGGAAATTATGAACTTCTGCTCATTCTAACATCAAGGACAAAATGAAGTTTTACTTCAGTTTTTATAGTGAGTTCTGGAAATTTAAACACTATTACGTAATAAAAAGAGGTTAAAAGTTTTTGAACAGTGTCTTTTCTATTCATGTGAAAATTATAATTGTTAAAATTTCCTTTTCAATTATCATAATTTTCATACACAGCACTGAAAATATTAACATACAAATGCTACCTTCAATGAGAATTATTTTTTTAGTTTCAGCTCCTGATGTTAATTACAGCCTCTATCGGAACTGAAAAGAAGTCAATCGAAAAGGCATAGAAATAAATGTCACCACAGAAAAGGCTGTCATCACCTTAAAAAGACCTAAATATAACGACAGCGGGGATTATGTACNCGATCAATGAAATGTTTCTTTTGGAGTGACACTACAACAGTTCTAACATGGATTACTAAAGAAGAAAATTGGTCTATCTTTGAGAAAAATCGAGAGGATGAAATACGAAAGTTCAGTTACCCTACGTTTTGGGGATCTATTCATGGAGATGAGAACCCAGCGGACTTGCCTAGTAGAAGCTGCAGAGACACACATTTAGCGAAAACTAGATGTTGGGAGAGTCCAGAATGGATGAGAAATTCTGTGGATGAATGGCCTTGCACTTCAACCAATTACTTTAACATTGACGAAGAAGAGATTAATAAAGAGAGAAAGAAAATCTGCTGTTTGTAGAACAGTGCAACCATACATTTAGAAAATGATTCGTATTATAAGTATTTCTTGAGTTATGAACAAATTGTGAGACTTGTCAGATGGATCCTCCAATTGAAACATAACTGTTTGATGCGTTGATACGTAATTAAAGGGGAATTGACTTTTAAAGAACATCAAGAAGCAGAAAAGAGAGTTATGAAGATGGTTCAAGATTAGTCTTTTCTCACAGGAAAAGATACCAGGTTGAAGACTCTTGAAACATTTAAGGACGAAAATGGGATAATGCCACTGAATAATTTAAAACTTTTTATTTATGTAGATGAGAAATGTCTTGAATCGAGAAGTAACAATAATGTGGTTCTGTCTGGTGAAGAAAAAAAGTATTTTACTCTTGAAATTCTATTCAAAGGTAAGATAATAATTTCATCATTAGCAGAATAATATCATCATATCATTATTATTAATATTTGCATTAAAACAAATTATTTGCTTTAAATGAAAAGTTTATCTTGTATATTTTTGGTTTAAACTAACGAATCTGCAATTATTTTTTGTTCACAACGCCCCAAGAGATAGTGAATTTGCTGGAAGCTAGACTATTTGACACTTCTAAAAACGAACAAGGCAGACCATTTGGTTTTATGAGAATGAATCTAGCACCTTTTGTCTCTATAGAAACTCATAGTGTCGTCAGAAGTACGCAAAAAGAGTTTAAAATTTTTTGAACAGTATCATTTTTATTCATGTGAAAATTATAGTTATTAAAATTCCCTTTTCAATTATCATAATTTTCATGCACAGCATTGAAAATATTAACATAGAAATGCTACCTTCAATGAGAATTATTTCTTTTAGTTTCAGTTCCTGATGCTAATTGCAACCTCCGGAAGGGAAAGGAAGTCAATCGAAAAGGCATAGAAATAAATGCCACCACAGAAAAGGCTGTCATCACCTTAAAAAGACCTAAATATAACGACAGCGGAGATTATGAACTTCTGCTCTGGAATTCTAACATCAAGAACCAAGTTCCAGTTCCTGATGTTAATTGCAGCCTCAATCAGAAGGGAAAAGAAGTCAATCGAAAAGGCATAGAAATAAATGCTACCACAGAAAAGGTTGTCATCACCTTAAAAAGACCTAAATATAACGACAGCAGAGATTATGAACTTCTGCTCTGGAATTCTAACATCAAGGACAAATTGAAGTCTTACTTCAGTTTTTATAGTGAGTTCTGGAAATTTAAACACTATTACATAATAAAAAGAAGTTAAAAGTTTTTGAACAGTGTCATTTTTATTCATGTGAAAATTATAATTATTAAAATTCCCTTTTCAATTATCATAATTTTCATGCACAGCACAGAAAATATTAACATAGAAATTCTACCTTCAATGAGAAATATTTTTTTAAGTTCCAGTTCCTGATATTAATTGCAGCCTCTATCGGAAGGGAAAAGAAGTCAATCGAAAAGCCATAGAAATAAATGCCACCACAGAAAAGGCTGTCATCACCTTAAAAAGACCTAAATATAACGACAGCGGAGATTATAAACTTCTGCTCTGGAATTCTAACATCAAGGACAAATTGAAGTTTTACTTCAGTTTTTATACTGAGTTCTGGAAATTTAAACACTGTTACATAATAAAAAGAAGTTAAACGTTTTTGAACAGTGTCATTTTTATTCATGTGAAAATTATAATTATTAAAATTATAATTATTAAAACTCCCTTTTCAATTATCATAATTTTCATGCACAGCACAGAAAATATTAACATGGAAATGCTATCTTCAATGAGAATTATTTTTTTTAAGTTTCAGTTCCTGATGTTAATTGCAGCCTCTATCGAAAGGGAAAAGAAGTCAATCGAAAAGGCATAGAAATAAATGCCACCACAGAAAAGGCTGTCATCACCTTAAAAAGGCCTAAATATAACAACAGCGGAGACTATGAACTTCTGCTCTGGAATTCTAACATCAAGAACCAAGTTCCAGTTCCTGATGTTAATAGCAGTCTCTATCGGAAGGGAAAAGAAGTCAATCGAAAAGGCATAGAAATAAATGCCAACACCGAAAAGGTTGTCATCACCTTAAAAAGACCTAAATATAACGACAGCGGAGATTATGAATTTCTGCTCTGGAATTCTAACATCAAGGACAAATTGAAGTTTTACTTCAGTTTTTTTTGTGAGTTCTGGAAATTTAAACACTGTTACATAATAAAAAGAAGTTTAAAGTTTTTGAACAGTGTCATTTTTATTCATGTGACAACTATAATTTTTTCCAGTATAATTTTCATGCACAGCACTGAAAATATTAACATAGAAATTCTACCTTCAATGAGAATTATTTTCTTAAGTTCCAGTTTCTGATGTTAATTGCAGCCTCTATCGGAAGGGAAAAGAAGTCAATCGAAACGGCATAGAAATAAAAGCCACCACAGAAAAGGCAGTCATCACCTTAAAAAGACCTAAATATAACTACAGCGGAGATTATGAACTTCTGCTCTGGAATTCTAGCATCAAGGACAAATTGAAGCTTCACTTCATTTTTTACAGTGAGTTCTGGAAATTTAAACACTATTACATAATATATATAATTAAAAAAAACTTCTACTTTAAAACGTAACAGTTCTCATCAGGACACACTCCTTCACGATGACAAATAGCGATATTTCTAAGTAACGAATCGTAGTTATTATCCTAAGACAAAAATCACTCTTTTTAAGGCGTATATATCATTATGTCATTAAAAGAACTCTATCGAAAATGCAATTGAAATGTTAAGAATATTGTTTAAGATGAAAGATAAAAAATTCTTTGACTTATTTATTGTCTCGCAGCCGCGTAAATGCGACGGAACACGAATATCCCTCTTAACACTTATATAGCTTTTTACTCTCTTAGATCAGTGGTGGGATACTTTTGAAGACACAGACCTAAATATAACGACAGCGGTGATTATGAACTTCTGCTCTGGAATTCTAGCATCAAGGACAAATTGAAGCTTCACTTCAGGTTTTACAGTGAGTTCAGGAAATTTAAACACTATTACGTAATATATAATTTAAAAAAACTTCTACTTTAAAACGTAACAGTTCTCATCAGGACACACTCCTTCACGATGAAAAATAGCGATATTTCTAAGTAACGAATCTTAGTTATTATCCTAAGATAAAAATCATTCTTTTTAAGGCGTATATATCATTATGTCATTAAAAAAACAGTATCGAAAATGAAATTGAAATGTTAAGAATATTGTTTAAGATGAAAGATAAAAAATTCTTTGACTTATTTATTGTCTCGCAGCCGCGTAAATGCGACGAAACACGAATATCCCTCTTAACACTTATATAGCTTTCTACGCTCTTAGATCAGTGGTGGGATACTTTTGAAGACACAGCGGGATACTTTTGAAGACACAGACCTAAATATAACGACAGCCGGGATTATGAACTTCTGCTTTGGAATTCTAGCATCAAGGACAAATTGAAGCTTCACTTCAGGTTTTACAGTGAGTTCTGGAAATTTAAACACTATTACATAATATATATATTAAAAAATACTTCTACTTTAAAACGTAACAGTTCTCATCAGGACATTCTCCTTCACGATGAAAAATAGCGATATTTCTAAGTAACGAATCTTAGTTATTATCCTAAGATAAAAATCATTCTTTTTAAGGAGTATATATCATTATGTCATTAAAAAACTCTATCGAAAATGCAATTGAAATGTTAAGAATGTTGTTTAAGATGAAAGATAAAAAATTCTTTGACTTATTTATTGTCTCGCAGTCGCGTAAATGCGACGAAACACGAATATCCTTCTTAACACTTATATAGCTTTCTACGCTCTTAGATCAGTGGTGGGATACTTTTGAAGACACAGCGTATTAATTTAATCAAAAAGTAGACCATTAAGGGGACACTTCATGTTAAAAATATTTTTTTTTAGTATCAACCAATTTTAATGAAAATTTCATAGATTGTGTATAAGGCATTTAGAAAGATATTCCCAAAATTTGAAGAAAAAATATTAATTTGTTGAAAAGTTATAATTTTATTAATAATTTATCCGAAAGTTAAATTACAAAATGTTCTAAAATTTCAAAATGTTCCTTGTGCATGAATTTTTATCATAGTTGTATGAAACTCATTTATATTACAGCTTGAATAAGTATAAATAAAATTGGATATGTTTGAACAACTTAGCACCTAATTTTAAACAAATAAAAAATCAAAATATCATAACCTTTATATAATTTATAAAAATTGAAATTTAAAAAACAATTTAAGGTAGTTTAAGAAATATTCAGTCAGTATTCAGCCTTTATTTATATCACATTGGTTACGGAACATTATACTAATCATACATATAAAGAAAAAAAAGATTTATTCAAAACTCATGCGCAAGGAACTTTTGGAAGTTTGAATATTATCNAAATCAAAAACTGTTATTAAAATTCCCTTTTCAATTATCATAATTGTCATGCACAGCATTGAAAATATTAACATAGAAATTCTACCTTCAAAGAGAATTATTTTTTTAAGTTCCTGTTCCTGATGCTAATTGCAGCCTCTATCGGAAGGGAAAAGAAGTCAATCGAAAAGGCATAGAAATAAATGCCACCATAGAAAAGGCTGTCATCACCTTAAAAAGACCTAAATATAACGACAGCGGAGATTGTGAACTTCTGCTCTGGAATTCTAACATCAAGGACAAATTGAAGTCTTACTTCAGTTTTTATAGTGAGTTCTGGAAATTTAAGCACTATTACATAATATATATAATAAAAAAAGCTTCCACTTTAAAACGTAACAGTTCTCATCAGGACACACTCCTTCACGATGACAAATAGCGATATTTCTAACTAACGATAATCTTAGTTATTATCCTAAGATAAAAATCATTCTTTATAAGGCGTATATATCATTATGTTATTAAAAAAAACTATTTCGAAAATGCAATTGAAATGTTAAGAATATTGTTTAAGATGAAAGATAAAAATTTCTTTGACTTATTTATTGTCTCGCAGCCGCGTAAATGCGACGAAACACGAATATCCTTCTTAACACTTATATATCTTTCTACGCGCTTAGATCAGTGGTGGGATATTTTTGAAGACACAGCGTATTAACTTAATCAAAAAGTAGACCATTAAGGGGACACTTCATGTTAAAAATGATTTTTTTTTAATATCAACCAATTTTAATGAAAATTTCATAGATTGTCAATGAGGCATTTAGAAAGATATTCCCAAAATTTGAAGCAAAAATTATAATTTGTTGAAAAGTTAAAATTTTATTAATAATTTATCCGCAAGTTAAATTACAAAATATTCCAATATTTCAAAATGTTTCTTGCGCATGAATTTTTATCATAGCTGTTTGAATCTCATTTATTTTACAGTCTGAATAAGTATAAATAAAATTGGATATGTTTGAACAACTTAGCACTTAAACAAGTAAAAAATCAAAATATCATAACCTTTACATAATTTTTAAAAATTGAAATTTAAAAAACAATTTAAGGTAATTTAAGAAATATTCAGCTTTTATTTATATCACATTGGTTACGGAAGATTATACTAATCATATATATAAAGATAGAAAAAGATTTATTCTAAACTCCTGTGCAAGGATCTTTTGGAAGTTTGAATATTATCGTAAAAAACAAGATTGATAAAAACAGTTTAACAATAAAAACACTCATAGAATAATTTATTTCGTAATATATGTGAAATATAAAATGAGCATGAGAAAATATGAATTGTTTTAAACAATATAAATAAAAATTTGATTGAATTTAATGTTATTTTGTAAAAAAAAAAATTTATCACAAGATGTAATGTTGACAAAAGTTCATATACTTTTTTCAATCTTTTTGCACACCAGATTTAAAATGCTCCAGCTGCATATGTACTGTTTACTTTCTTTATATGTTTTTGTTTATATTTTTTGTTGCTACAACACTTTTTATAACTATCTGAAGATTTTCTCTACTTTTGATAGCTTCGTCTACTATCTTTACATTGGTCAAAGACGCAGAATTTACATCGCCTTCACGTAGAGCTAAAGTCCTTTCGCACCCAAAGTTGTATTCACCAACTGCTAATGATACGGCACAATCAAATCTTTTTTTAGAAATGAAGACATCTTTGGGGGATTTATTCCATCTGACGGAATGGAGGCTCCCATTGGCGTTATGTGTTTTTCCCGATATACAGTGCTGCATAAGCTTATTTGGAGCAAGTCGCTGATATACCGGAAGGAGTTTTTCTACAACAACTTCAGACAATTTTGTTTTCATTAGCTCATGGCTTTGTGGCTTTTCACCTCGAGCTAGAGCCCTGTGGTAGAAACACCATGAACTTTCACCCTAGAGGCATCTAGTATGCTGCGGCTTTTTATCACTGAACTTACAGTAATAAAGCGAAGCAAATACAGCCGACTTCATCAAATCAACATTCGGAATGTTATCCTTTATCGCTTTGCGATAATAGTTTTGTAGCTTCATGATACACTGGTGGACAAAATTAAGAGATGGATAGCATTTTCGCACATTCATTCGCACATGCAAGATACCCGCACACCGCTCCATATGTTTGACAATGGTTCCGTGAATGCCCAGAGGTGCAGGCAGTAGGTCCTAGTGCGTCTTTTCAGGGGCGCTGTTGGCCCTGAGTTCATTTTTATGGACGACAATGCGTGACCACATGGGGCTCTCATGGTTGATGAGTATCTAGAAAGCGAGGATATTCAACGAATGGATTGGTCACCCAAATCCCCTGACCTGAATTCTATTGAACATGCTTGGTATGCTCTTGGGAGAGCTATTGCGAGGCGCCAACCTCTCCCCCCAGAACTATTCTGGAGTTAAAAATTGCTCTGGTGGAAGAATGGAAGGGTCTTCCACAAGTCCTCCTTAACTTCCTTATTAACAACATGCATACTCGTTGTGCATGCTGTCTGTCTGTCAGGGGTGACCATACACCATACTAGAGGCAACGCACACTGTACAAGCCTCACTTTTATTGTCATCTTTTATCCTTAAGTTCAGACTACATTGGATTTATTGGCAATAGGTCTTGCCAGTGAATGGCACTTTCATTTTTGTTTTGCATACTTTATTATCATGGAATAAGCTATATTCATACCAAATTTCAGTTATTTATATTCAGTATTTTTTGAGATATTTCGGAAAATGTCTTCCATCTCTTTATTTTGTCCACCAGTGTAGTTTGCTCAGTTAAGCTACCCTTCTTTCGTCCACCGAGAGTCACCCCTTTGACCCTCCACTCCATCACTTTGTTCCTCAAACCAGTTCCTAATCTGTTGGAAACATGGTTGAGGCACTCTTCTTTTTGAATTACGTAGTCATCACCATTGATTGATTTCTCACACGTGAATTGATTGGAAAATGGGTTTCGTTTTGAATATAGAGATTTTAAAACCTAAATTAACCTTTAGCTTACGGCTGGTACAACATGTGGATCACAGTGAGGGTACAACATGGAACACCGTAGAGAAAGGGTTAATATAAAAATTCTTTTAATACCACTCATTTAAAATGAACGTAATGTCGTGCTAAGTCGGATTCCAGAACAGAATAAATCGAAAAAGAACGATTTTTATTTGGACAACAACGACACAACTATTAGCAAAAATAAAATTAAGTAATTTGGATCAGTAAATGTAACATTTCTTTTTCCGTTGTAGGATGCCGGTACGATCCTATTTCCGATTGGATTTTTTACAATTCTGAATCTTTATGAACTACCCCATCATAATTTCTGTTCTGAGTCAAGCATTGCATGATGTATAACGTTAAATGAATGTTTCCGAAAAATTGATAAAAAAGATAAGCGTTTATAATAAGCATAATAAGCGTTTATAATAAGCATAAAAAGGGTTTTAAGTTCTAAATTAACGCTAAATAGAATTTACATATAGTACTAAATCTAGTCATAAGGCTTCCAATAGTTTAAAAAGCATGATAAATTCAATGGTCTATTTGCATTATTGAGTACATTCTGTAACTCTAATTTTAGGGCTCTACAAAGTGAAAGTTGACTTTTTTTCCTTTCTTCCAGACGTGGACACGTACCTAGGTTTGCAAAACCCTTAACCGTATAGTCCACGTCTGGGCGACAGTCTAGCTCGCACATAAGTAAACCATTACAAAATTCATAACTGCACCACAATTACAAAGCACAATTGCTCAATACAGATGACAATAATCACATTAGTTAAATTTAATAAAAAAATTGAAGCAAAAAGAACAATAAATGAAGTGAATTTTGTTATATACATAAAAATTGAAAAAAAAAAGAAGCAAAAAGAAAACAAATAAAGAAAATGTAAACGAGGACGAAATGTATAATGAAGGACAAAATCAAAAACTGTTAAACACTTTCAAGATTACTTAAAAAGTCAGGTTTAATTAAAATTTTAATAAGGAGTCGTTTTCTGCTGGAAAATTCATTACGTTAATTAATTTAGAGTTTAATGTTTTATTTGTAAGAAAGTTTTTTTGCCAAATATGTAAATTATTAATGTTTGAAAGTCGTGAGTGAAAGTTGACTACTATAAAGGACTGCCCAAACCTAAAAATCATTTGGACTTCTTTAAGTCGAGTAAATCTTTCATAGAGTGGAACGAAAAGAATCGCCGACTTGGATATAAGACAGGTAAGAGAGACTGACACAATTTGAGGTTCATTTACATTTGCTATCATGAAAAAGCTGACTTTGTGCTTAAAATTGTAAAATCGATTATTTTAACGCTGCCACTGCATATTAAAGGCCCGGGATGGCCTGGTCGGTAGGGCGCTGGGCACATGTCCGAGGCGAAAGTTTGTGGGCTCGAACCCCGCCGGCCGAAGTAAAATGGTGACTCATGCACGTTAAATCTGTCGAATCGCAAAGTTCTTCATGTTCTCATAACAAATCAATACTTTTGGGGGTACTGGATTAAAGATAGATCGTTCTCAGATTCTAGTCAAAGTTTCGATCCGTGGGTGAACAAATTGGTCCGCCCTATAAACGGGTGTGGCAGACGTCAAATTCTTGGCCATAGATGGCATCCCTCTGCCTATACGAGAGTGAGAGAGGAAGAGGAGGATAATGAACACAAATCCAAGGCAAGAGATTTAAAAATAGTTATTTTTGCATACGCAAGACTTATCCTACATATCGTCGCTTTGAAACTAAACCGTTGTAACTCAAAAAAATCGAAAAATGAGATATTTGGGTCATTTTGTATAAAAAAAGGCACCCTTTTAGAGAAACAAACTGTTATCTTCATAGTTCCATAAAGTTAATTTAAAGAGCAGATAAATCGTTATCGTATTGGCGCGATTAGCATTAGAGCAGAAAGTTTGAAATTGCTCTCCTGAAAAACTTGCTTTTTTGAGTTACCACGGTTTAGTTTCAAGGCGACGAAATAATTAATTGCTTCAGTTAATATTTACTAAGACTTTGATTACATATTTAAAGTGGTAGTCTGTTTTATGCACTTCCTATTACATACCTGCCAACTCTTCCGGATTTTCCGGAAGATTTTATTTTCATATTTAAAGTGGTAGTAATTATATGCTATTTTTTCTTTTATAATCTTAATTTTTAAATGATATTGATCACCACTATTCTTACAAAAACTAAGCACATATATTAATATGCGTTACTATCATGGTTGTCAACTTAAGTTTTCTCAAATACAATGTATTTGTTTGCCTAAAATTGAAGTTTCAATTCCATTTTAGTACCACTGGGAAAAATGATTATGGAAGGGATTCAAAGTTGGCAGGTATGCTATTACAAGTTTTGACTTATAAGTTTCATTTTACATAATTTGAGCACCACTATACATGAAATAATGTAATATAGTACATATAAAATCATTATTATTGTTGAATTAGCTCATTGTAATTTAAGTGTAAAGAGCAATCCGGCACGAATGGTAATTACTAGGACGGCCAAGTCTTTTTTTCAAATTCCAAAACAACATATTCAAATCTCAAACAATAAAACAAAACAATAGAATCTATTAGCTTATAAAGGAAAGCTGCCCATAACTAAACCCAACCTCAGCTACGTCATTTCCTCCGTTGCATCAGTTGGTTAGATGTCATTCTCTGATGCTCCCGGTGAATCGCAATTCCACCCACCAGAGCTCTCGTTGAAAGAATTTTAGTCTCTTTCGTTCAAAAGATGGAAAACCAACAACTGTGTGTGGCTATCCTTAGAAATTATACCCCTCCAATTGAGGGTAAGTGTAGTGTAGAACGGACCCTTTGGTCACAGGTTCAAAAGCTCCAGACTTAAATTTGAAAATTTTAGCTTCATGAGCTTTGTGAAGATTATACTGATCATTTATTACTTGAGCATCAATAACGAAAATTGAGTCTTCACGGTAGGCAACAATGTCAGGTTTCAAAGTGCCTTCAACATCCACAAAGTGCGGTTCTTTGGTGACTGTAAAACCTCTGTTGTCGAGGGACCGCGCAACGTGTAATCAAGCAAGGCGTTGTGGCGCTTGATACGTTGAAAGTGGGTGGAGTAACAGCTCTGGAGAACGTGGTTGAGGGACTCAGGTGTGTCACATCCTCTCCTACAATTCTTGTAGATTCAAGTATTACGTCCACGAAGAGCACGAGCTATGTTGTAAAGACAATTAAACCTAATATGAATGCCCCTGATGTAGTCGGCACCACTTAAAAGAGAAGAACCATCGGTAATCCATCGGTGGGAGGAGGGAACCATAGACGAATATTTTTATCCTGATCCATCACATCTGACATACAGATCTTTTTTAAAGTAGTTACTAATACTGTTTGCAGAGGACAGAACTGTTCCATTAACCGTGAGGAATCTCGTAAGTTTCCCTTTATTTTCAGAAGACCTCTTGATCGCAAGTGCAGGAACTTGTAATCTTAGACAAGGAATGCTAAAGCCACCATATCGAGCTTTGGTGTAGAATATGCTATTAGGTGTATCGTGAGGTAGATACAGCACTCTTCTGAGCCAGTTTCTAATTTTAATATCAAGTTTCTTCAATGCACCAATAAAAATTTTATTAAAAGTCAGTTTGTGGATAAATTTTGGTAGCGAAAAGTTCTTAAAATAAAATTTTTTTTGTTGGGGTTTCAAATAAGCAGACTTGAGCTTTTGGAGAAATTCATTTAGTTCATCTATAGGATTGAAGATTCTACCATCAGGAGAGAACTTACCCCAAAATAATCGAACTTAGTGGTCGGAGAGAGACGGGAAAGACTTTGATTATAGATAAAAGGATTATTGCTCTCGTCGAACGGGACTCTTTTACGTTTTCTCGAAGCCAATGGAAATGAGAGGACTTTGGGATGTTGATCTTTAGACCAGTAGGTTCCAATGCTGAGGAAAACTGATCGACAAGACGTTGGAAACATAGAGCATTCTGCCCGATGAGGACCAAGTCATTGGCATATTCAAGATGATTGATTTGCTGGCTATCCACCGGGACTCCAAGGTTATTTTTCAAACCGGAAGTGATCCTGTCCATGACAGAAAGAAAGAAGACACAGGATAAGGGGTTACGCTGGCGAACTCCTTTGACGGGATGTACAGTGACGCTCACGTACTTAAGGACATGTCTTTATGAAAAGTAAAATCCAAAATTTAATGTTCACGTATAAGTTTATTGAATTGATAATTATGTACAGGAACAAATAACTTGTTTTTAATATATTTTCACAATAAAAGTCATTTGTCTAACTGTTATACTTAAATTATGTAACATTTTAGACAAAATATGCATTCCGCATACTTAAGGACAACAAAATAAATATTTCTTAATAGTTAATAAAATTAATAACAATGTGAAAAATGTAATAAAAAATAAAGATTTGGAGCTAGTATTTAGTCGGTAAGTCTTTTGCGGCAATTACTGCTTCATATCTACGAGGCATCGAATCTACTAATCTTTGACATCGCTCAGGAGGTATAGCTGCACAGACTTTTCGTTATGTGCTGCAACACGCGAAGTGGCTTCAAAGCTAGTACATGAATTCTCGATTGCTGCTCCCATGATCGATAAACATCTTTACGTGGACGATTTTGTTGCTAGTGTTGAAACAGAATCCGAAATCGCCACATTACATTAAGAAGTCAAAGAATTGATGCAATTGATTGAAATTTCAATGGAGAAATAGACTACTAACTCCACAATGCTTCAGAGCCAATTACGAGATCAAGATGAAGGATTCAAAACAACTGTTAAAAGGCATAGAGTGGAATACAGAAACTGGCACCCTAGGAAATACTTTCAAAACCTCTCCCTGCGTTGTTCAAGACAACCACTTACAAAGAGATGGCTACTCCACTGCATTGCTAGCTTCTACGATCCTTTAGGACTGTTTTCTCCATTAGTAATCCTTGGAAAAATTCTGTTTCAAGATACATGGACTATAGGAATCAAATGGGATGAAATACTCCCCTCTAACTTGGCAACTTCATGGAATGCTACTGTTCGAGAACTTGATGACGTTTACTCCTTTCAAATTCCTCGATTTATAGGCGTTTTATCACTTGTCCTGTTTACTATTCATGTGTTTTGCGATGCATCTGAACGAGCCTATGGAGCAGTTCTATACATAGTTAGTTCTCAAGGTGATCAAGCAAACGTGCATTTAGTGTGCAGTTCCAACAGACTTGCACCTATCAAAACAGTCACCTTGCCCCGTTTGAAGTTGCTAGCGGCTCTGATGGGAGCTTGATTGTAGCGATACTTCTGTGCTGAGACTAATATTCCTATGTCCCATGCAACATTGTGGAGTGATTCCCAAGTTGTTTTGGGTTGGATTCGCAGTGACCCAAATAAATGGAAGACATTTGTTTGCAATCGAGTAGCAGAAATCGAGTAACAGAAATGTTTCTCATACTAATCCTTCCCAATGGAGACATTGTCCTGGAAAGGACAATCCTGCTGATATATTATCAAGAGGTACTTCACAATCAACACAAAGACATCTAGAAATATGGTGGCATGGTCCTAAGTGGTTAATCAAACCTGAAGACTGGCCTGATTCTAGTTGCACTTAGGAAGATTACACTCACAACTTAGAATCAAACAAGAAGAAAGTGCAGACTCTTTACACTGTCTCTACTCTGCCAATTATCAATGCTGGAAACTGCAGCTCTCAATTTAAATTGTTACGCATGATATCTTGGGTTTTTCGCCTTATTCACAACTGCAAAACGCAAGAAATGATGGTTGGTGAATTGAATGCCACGGAACTGAATCAAGCTTACAACTACTGGATACAAATCATTCAGAAAGAATAATTTCCTGTAGAATATGAAGCCTTGTCGAAATCAAAGTCGCTTCCCAAGAGCTCAAAAATTAATAAAATTCAACCCACTTTTTGACAACAACTTAATACGTCTTGGGGGCCGACTGCAATTTTCTGACTTATCAAAATCGGAAAAACATCCCATCTTATTGGAAGGTTCTCACCCTTTTACAAGCCTGCTCATACGCCCCACACGCTTAAAAATGCACCATCTAGGTGTTAGGATTGTGCTTTCTCAGCTTCGTTCCAAATGGTGGATATTAAGAGCAAGAGAAGCCATTAAAAAGGCCATACACACTTGCCTTCCATGCAAGATACTGAAGCAAAAGCGTGGTGATCAAAAAGAAGCTCCGTTACCTGCCGAAAGAATTCAAAAGTCGACCCCATTTGAAACAACTGGATTTGACTTTGCCGGGATCCTCTATGTCAAAAACGAAAAATTGGTTACAAAGGCATACATAGTCATATTTACGTGTGCTGTAAAGTGACTGAGAAAATAGACGCAACAGAGAAAAAATAAACAACAGTCATAATAAGTAACGAAAATAAGTATAAAGAATCTCAGCTGATGTCTATGTTATGCAATAGAGTCGACTCTAAAAACATGATGGAAACTGAAGGGAAGAGTTCTGAGCAAGAACTGAATGGAATATCTTTCATCCCTAAACTTGATGAGACACCATATGCTTATGAAAGGGGAGATACTGAGAAGGAGAGACAGTTATCAACAATTAAGATAACTAAAGATGTGGAAAAGACAGAATGTGACATCATGCCTGAAAGAGCGCAGGAAGATAGTTATAATTTCTGCTTTCCAGACCTAAAGAAAAGCTACGAGCTGTCAAAATCAAGCCAGCTGTCTTTAGGAGCTATGGATGAAGATACATCAAATCCTTTTAAATAAATAGACTCAGCAGAGAAAGAAGAAACAGTCATAATATGTAACGGAAATAAGAATAAAGATTCTCAGCTGAAGTCTCTGTTATGTAATAGAGTCGACTCTGAAAACATGCTGGAAACTGAAGGGAAGAGTTCTGAGCAAGAACTGAATTGAATATCTTTCATCCCTAAATTTGATGAGACACCATATGCTTATGAAAGGGAAGATACTGAGAAGGACAGACAGTTACCAACAATTAAGATAACTAAAGATGAGGAAAAGACAGAATGTGACATCATGCCTGAAAGAGCGCAGGAAGATAGTTATATTTTCTGCTTTCCAGAACTAAAGAAAAGCTACGAGCTGTTAAAATCAAGCCAGCTGTCTTTAGGAGCTATGGATGAAGATACATCAAATCCTTTTGAGTAAATAGACTCAGCAGAGAAAGAAGAAACCGTCATAATATGTAACGGAAATAAGAATAAAGATTCTCAGCTGAAGTCTCTGTTATGTAATAGAGTCGACTCTGAAAACATGCTGGAAACTGAAGGGAAGAGTTCTGAGCAAGAACTGAATTGAATATCTTTCATCCCTGAACTTGATGAGACACCATATGCTTATGAAAGGGGAGATACTGAGAAGGAGAGACAGTTACCAACAATTAAGATAACTAAAGATGAGGAAAAGACAGAATGTGACATCATGCCTGAAAGAGCGCAGGAAGATAGTTATATTTTCTGCTTTCCAGACTTAAAGAAAAGCTACGAGCTGTTAAAATCAAGCCAGCTGTCTTTAGGAGCTATGGATGAAGATACATCAAATCCTTTTGAGTAAATAGACTCAGCAGAGAAAGAAGAAACCGTCATAATATGTAACGGAAATAAGAATAAAGATTCTCAGCTGAAGTCTCTGTTATGTAATAGAGTCGACTCTGAAAACATGCTGGAAACTGAGGGGAAGAGTTCTGAGCAAGAATTGAATGGAATATCTTTCATCCCTAAACTTGATGAGACACGAGATGCTTATAAAAGGGGAGATACTGAGAAGGAAAGACAGTTACCAACAATCAAGATAACTAAAGATGTGGAAAAGGCAGAATGTGACATCATACCTGAAAGAGCGCAGGAAGATAGTTACAATTTCTGCTTTCAAGGCCTAAAGAAAAGCTATGAGCCATTAAAATCTAGCCAGTTGTCTTTCTAGGCTATACATGAAGATATATCAACGTTTTCTGAGAGAATAGAGGTAGCAGGGAAGAAAAACATCGACATTATGTCGTGAAAAAAGGGATATAGAAACTGAGTTGCAGTCTATGTTAAGCAATGGTGTCTACTCTGAGAGCATCTTGGCAACTGAAGGGAATTGTTCTCATCAAAATAATCATAGTGCCAAACCATCAAAAGCTGGTCTTAGGGGAGTTTTATTAGCTTTACGGACAAGATTTGATGAAATTTGCAGTAGGTAAATACATTTTCTCCAATTCCATTTTTCATTGTTTTAATGCGGAAACGTTTGTACGCCGTGAAAGAGAAGAGACTGGTAGTAAAACTATTCCATTTCGGGCTTGTTTTCTTAAGAAACAAATCTATGATAACCAATACTTCTTAAAATTTAAACAAAAGTTTAGCAGTTAAATTATTGAACGGTTAAGTAGCTTGCGAAATAAAGTTTAGAAAAATTAAGAGGAATTCCTTGAACAAAAATTACTACGAAGTAAGTTTTTTGCTCGCATATTCATTTTCGAATAAATTTTAGAGTATTTTTTTTTAAAAAGTATACAATGTCAGAAAAGAAAGGAAAAGAAAGTATGCCAGTATGATAACTAAGCCTAATCTATAGAAATTTATGCGAAGGACTTGAAGATACATAATAGAGCCAAACACTCTGAACTTTGAAAGCATAATGGCAAAGTTACGACATTGCCTCATGTTTGACTAATATTCAGCAAGCATTAAAGGACATGAAGGGTGGGACGATAAAATCCAGCTGGAAGAAATTATGGTCGAACGTGGTGCACGACTATCCAGGCTTTTCTCCTGAGGAAGTTCATCACTCAACGGTGGAGAAGGTGGTGAGGCTGGCTCACATCACTAGGAATGAAGGATTTGTCGATATGGCAAAAAAAACATCAGCTCCTCATTCAGAAAACTCCTCTGAGCGGGAAATAAAAAATTTTGTTCTTGTTCAGAGATAAAAAATTTTGTTGCTCCTTAGTAAAAATATAGTTTCATAAAAGAGTTTTAATGATTACCCAGATTACAGCAAGAATAGCAATAATCAGACAATGGTAACAAGTAACAACCATTAATAATGTTTGCAGCAATAACAAACAGTGCGAATAAATAAAAATATCATGGAGTTGAAATTGCTGTTGCAACAGAAGTTTAAAAAATTATTTTTAAAAAATGGCTCTTCGTAGTTCAGCAGACAGAAGTAGTAGACGCTCATTCACTTGAATATCAGTTTATAAACTCCATGACGAAAAGATCGCATTAAAAGATATGAGCGTAATTTACTATGTCTGCATAATTAACATTAACTATCAAACAATAACCGATAATAATATCGCTGCAGTATCCATTAAATAGTTCGAATAAAAAGTATCTCTCACGGAGTAATGGAGTTTGAATCATGGAATTAGGTCATGGAGTAAGATCATGGAGATCTAGTGGAGTAATATTCATGATTTAATAATCTTTCAGTAACAATAGAAATAGAAAAAATGTTTTAAAAGTAAAGGCTATGTGTAGTTCAGCAGACAAAAATAGCAGATGCTCTTTGAATTGAATACAAGTTTATAAACTTCATGATGAAAAAAAAGTCAATATTACTGACAGAGATACTAACAGAATGCTTGAGCATAGATATATCAATAGAAGTCATGAACATAATATTTTATGTCTGCATAAAATGTCTGCAATTATATGAAAACTTTGAATTCGATTAACAATAGTTAATTTTTAATTCTGATAAAGACTAAAATATTTAAACAGGTTCCACAAAATGCTTAGATCCTATTTGTATCAGTGCACTGATATTTACATGGCTTTGATGAAAGTTCTTCACTTATTGTTATGAAATAACCAATATTTTTTTGGGGAGTGCACTGTGCACTTATTAATAAAAAGTTATTCTTATATCAGCAATGTCTCATTTATTAAAAACTTGATTAAAACATGCATTTATTATCAAGACATCAGCTTCTCAGTCAGAAAGCTCCTCTGAACAAGAAATAAGAAATTTTGTTCTTGTTCAGAGATAAATAATTTTGTTGCTCCTTGGTAAAACTTATAGTTTCATAAAAGAGTTTTAATGATTACCCAGATTACAGCAAGAATAGCAATAATCAGATAATGGTAACAAACAGCAACCATTAATAATGTTTGCAGCAATAACAAATAGTGCGAATAAAAAAATATATTATGGAGTTGAAATTGCTGTTGCAACAGAAGTTAAAAAAAAATATTTAAAAAAATGGCTCTTCGTAGTTTAGCAGACAAAAGTAGGAGACGCTCATTCGCTTGAATATCAGTTTATAAACTCCATGACGAAAAGATCGCATTAAAAGGTATGAGCGTAATTTAATATGTCTGCATAACTAATATTAACTATCAAACAATAACCGATAATAATATCGCTGTAGTATCCATTAAATAGTTTGAATAAAAAGTATCTCTCACGGAGTAATGGAGTTTGAATCATAGAATTAGGTCATGGAGTAAGATCATGGAGATCTAGTGGAGTAATATTCATGACTTAATAACCTTACAGTAACAATAGAAATTGAAAAATGTTTTTAAAAGTAGTGGCTATTTGTAGTTCAGCAGACAAAAATAACAGATGCTCTTTGAATTGAATATCAGTTTATAAACTTCATGATGAAAAAAAAGTCAATATTACTGATAGAGATACTAACAGAATGCTTGAGCATAGATATATCAATAGAAGTCATGAACATAATATTTTATGTCTGCATAAAATGTCTGCAATTATATGAAAACTTTGAATTCGATTAACAATAGTTAATTTTCAATTCTGATAAAGACTAAAATATTTAAACAGGTTCCACGAAATGCTTAGATCCTATTTATATCAGTGCACTGATATTTACACGGCTTTGATGAAAATTCTTCACTTATTGTTATGAAATAACCAATATTTTTTTCTTTGCGAGTGCACTGTGCATTTATTAATAAAAAGTTATTCTTATATCAGCAATGTCTCATTTATTAAAAACTTGATTAAAACATGCATTTATTATCAAGACATCAGCTCCTCAGTCAGAAAGCTCCTCTGAACGAGAAATAAGAAATTTTGTTCTTGTTCAGAGATAAAGAATTTTGTTGCTCCGTGGTAAAACTATAGTTTCATAAAAGAGTTTTAATGATTACCCAGATTACAGCAAGAATAGCAATAATCAGATAATGGTAACAAACAGCAACCATAAAAAATGTTTGCAGCAATAACAAATAGTGCGAATAAAAAAATATATATTGGAGTTGAAATTGCTGTTGCAATTGAAATTTTGAAAAAATATTTTAAAGCATGTCTCTTCATACTTAAGCAGACGGTAATTCATTTAAATATCAGCTTATAAACTTCATGACGAAAAGATAGCAATAAAAGACATGTGCGTAATTTACTATGTCTGCATAACTAACATTATCTATCAAAAAATAACCGATAATAATACTGCTGCAGTATCAATTAATTAGTTCGAATAACAAATATCTCTCACGGATTAATGGAGTTTGAATCATGGAATTAGGTCATGAAGTAAGATCATGGAGATCTAGTGGAGTAATATTCATGACTTACAGTAACAATAGAAATTGAAAAATGTTTTTAAAAGTAATGGCTATTCGTAGTTCAGCAGACAAGAATGGCAGATGCTCTTTAAATTGTTCGTTCGTTCGTTGTAATGGAACTGTTCGTCAGAGGCTTTGCTCTTTAAATTGAATATCAGTTTATAATCTTCATGACGAAGAAAAGTTAATATTGCTGGTAGAGACACTTATAGATTGCATGAGCATAATTTGTTATGTCAGCATAACTAATACTATCTACCAAACAATAATCCCACCAAACAATAATCCAATTTGGATGTTGCTGCAACACCAACTAAATAGTTCGAAAAAAATGTCTCTCATGGAGTAATGGAGTTTTGAATATAGAGTTTGGTCATGGAGATCTTATGGAGTAACATTTCATGGAGTTAATAACGATACCGTTACAATAGAAGTTAAAAATGCGCAAAAATGGCTAATCATAGTTCAGCAGACAAAAGCAGTAGATGCTCTTTCACATAAATATCAGCTAATGAACTTCATCTCGAAAAAAAAGATAGTATATCAATAGAATGTCAAAAGAAGTCATGAGCATAGATATATCAATAGAAGTCATGAGCATTATATTTTATGTCTGCGTAAAGTGTCTGCAATTATATGAAAACTTTGAATTCGATGAACAATAGTTAATTTTCAATTCTAATAAAGACTGAAATATTTAAACAGGTTCCACGAAATGCTTAGATCCTATTTATATCAGTGCACTGATATTTACATGGCTCTGATGAAAATTCTTCACTTATTGTTATGAAATAACCAATATTTTTTTACAAATGCACTGTGCATTTATTAATAAAAAGTTATTCTTATATCAGCAATGTCTCATTTATTAAAAACTTGATTAAAGCATGCATTTATTTCTCAACTTTATCTCTCTTTTTCAATATGTTACCTCTATTTTTCTATATGTTATTCGCAAATAGGAATAAAATAGTTTCCTTTTTTAACAGGCTTAGTATAAATTTATCAAAACCTATGCTGATTTTAAATGAAGTCTTTATATAACTCAATTCTCATGCAAAATCATATTTGTAATATTTAAGTGTGACAGTAATGCAAAGTAATATTTAAGCAAGAAAGGGGGGGAATAGCATCAAAATCAGATGAATCGCAAGTGAAGAAAGCGGGATGAAAATTATCGTAATGTGTGTTATTTCCCAAAAGTGTCACAATAACATAGTGCGTGGCATGGTCAATCTGAACGAGCATGTTGGTGTGACCAGATTTGGATTGCGATAAGCCAATAATGTGATCAGCAGATACAAATTTTCCATGGTTTTGTAGGAATTGGCAATTGTTGTAATAAGCCATAAGCGTTGTTAGTTCGACGATTAACAATTTGACATTTAACTTCGAGCATATAATTTGGTATGCAATCGTATTTGTGGCCACCAATAGTGCTACTGCAAGTTGTGAAGGATTCTCTTGCCATCCATATGTCTGACAAGATCATGGCAAGCAATCAATGTTCTGTCTTTCATGGATTTCAGGTTCACCACAACAGATTTCAATCCATTGTCTTTAAGTCTTACAAACGTATAGTTTTCAATCATGTAATTGCATATAATTGACAAAGTCTTTTTATTAGGGTTATTTTCTTTGAGCAGGCGAAAAATATACTGACAGATGTCCTCTTTGTTCTGTTTTTTACAAATCTGAGATTCACGACTTGGAGTAACAGTTACACAGCTGGTTTTGGATAACATGAGAGATGATCGGAAATAACATTTTCTTTTCCAGGTCGATGAATAATTATTAAGTCAAATTGTGCAAACTCCACCAAATAGCGAGGTAATTTTCGATTGAGAGATGATTTCGTAACAACATATGCAGTCGTATAGTTGTTTGTTACCAGCTGAAATTTCCGACCAATCAGAAATAGACGGAATTTTTCAGCAAGTGCCCAGTGTAGAGCAGCACGCTCCAGCTCATTGCTGTGGTAGCGTGGTTCAACATCTTTTAAAGTTCGTGATGCTTATTCATTTATACATCGTTTTCCATTTTGCTCTTACGATAAACACGCACCTAGTCCTGAATAAGATGCGTCAGTTGCTACAAAGGTTGGTAGTCCTTGTTTGAAGTACACAAAAGTAGGAGCGGTAGTGATCATGGTTTTCAAAGTCTCGAATGATCGATGTTTGTCATCAGTTAAAGTGATTGTCGCATTACTTGTCTTCTCTTCAGTTAAAGTGATTGTCGCATTACTTGCCTTTAAGAATATTTGTGAGTGGTTTTGCAACAACAGCATAGTTTCGAATGTGCTTTCTAAACTGTTTGGTGAATTCTAGGAAACTGCGGACTTCATGAATTGCTTTTAGAGTAGAGTGTTCAACTGCTGCTGTGCTTTCTGGATCAGGACGTTCGCCATCTTGGCAAAGAATTCCACCAAAAAGAGAAATTTCTGATACAGCAAATTGCGACTTTACTGGATTTAGCATGAATCCAGCTTTACGTGTAGCTTGAAAAATATTGTAAATAACTTTAAGGTGGTAATCAAAGTTATCATGAGAAGTTGAAATGTCGCCAATGTATGTATTTACATTGTGTTCAGCAAGGTGGTCGTAAGCACATTTTATTGCTCTTGTCATCGCATATGGGTCGCTAGTGACACCAATTGGCATTCAAAGAAATTCATTATGTCCATCAGCGGTTATAAAACCAGTTTTGTAGACATCAGATTCTCTGACGTGATTGGTGTTGAATGCTGATTTTACATCCATTTTAGAATTAAAGCGTTTTCCTACTGTTCGTTTAAACACATTTTCCATCTGGTTGATTGGGTGCGAATAGAGTTGATAGTGGGTGAGAAGTCTACTACAATTCGTTTTGGAGTGCTTTCATGGAAGGGCTGCTCAACGATGAAAGCAGAAGCGGCGTAAGACGAGTTAGAAGGACGACAAATTCCTTGTTTCAACCATTTTTTAAATTTGAGTGTTCAGAAACTGGCGATCTGGTACTGTTAAGCGATATGGTCGACAACGGATAGGCTTGTCATGTTGCAATTCTATTTTAAATTCCACATACTGACATAGTTCAATATTGTCATCGTCAGAATAAAATATATCTGAAAATTGTCCAATTATAGCATAAAATTGAGTTTGCTGAATCTCAAATAGTGCTGCAAATTTTGGAATAAGTTCAATTTGAGGAGGATGTTTACTTGGTTTGACAATGTCGTCTATTGCTGGTACTGAGAGTTCACTGGAAGCTATGCAGTTAATGCTAGGTTTCGATGAATGAACACATTCGTATAGATGGAGAACGTAGAAATACATCGTGAACCGTTAGAGTCGTAAGTGCATCAAGCTTGCACTTGGTGAGGCCAATTAAATCCCAAAATGAGCGAAAATGAAAGCTCGGAGAAAATTCCCAGTAATTGTTTTTGAGTCTATAAATGTATAAATTGCCGTAATATTAGAAACTGCTTGCGAGAGAGAAGAAGTTAAGGAATATGTTGATTGCTTGAAAATCCCACTTATTTCTGAAGTAATTTCAATTTTAGTCAATAGTTATGTGTTATCGAAGCAGTTTTCTTCGGAATATTGTGTGCTATTATCATGTGGCGATTGCATGCAAAGAGTTAATAGTTCGTTTAAAGTTCCATCATCTGTTCTTCTTATACTATCATTAACTATACGCTATATTAAGTGATTTTTATTTCCATTGAGCGAAGGATTTCTTAAACGCAAATTTTATTAACTGGGCAACAGTTAAATGAGTCAGTCTTTCCACATTCAAGGCATTCAAAACAGTATTCACGTCTGTTGACATCTTGGCGAAGAAAAGTGCAGCGAGAGGAATCTGTTTTCGCGACGTTTGGTACAGAGAAGTTTGGCAAGAAGAAATCAATATGTATAAAATCAGAATGCAATTTTCCAATTTTCTTCAGTTAAATATTTTTTTGTCCAAATAGGATTACCTGGGAGAGTTGTAGACAATGAGGATTTTTTTTACTTCGTTAGCAGTCAAAATTTCACCAGAAGAATTTGAAATGTGATAGAATGGCAATGTTTTGTAAGGGAACGTTTTCAATCTTCCTACCATATGCGAATTTGGAAAAGCGAAGTAAATTGGAGACATCACAACATTTAATATACACAGTTATGTAGAACGGCGTGCATGAATCTCTGGAATGTCTGCGCTGCGTTACGAAGTCCAAAAGCCATCAATGGAAATTCGAACAGTCCGAATGACGTACTAATAGCTATTTTTTCTATATCTGATGGTTCCATGGGAATTTGATGATAAACTCGATGAAGATCTAATGTGGAATATACCGTACAACCTTCTAATTGGTGCGTAAAATCATGAAGGTGTGGTATAGGATATCTATCCGGTAATGTGGCTGCATTCAAAGCACGACAGTCCCCGCACGGTGTCTCCATTCGTCATTTTTTTTCCTTGACCAGATGTAATAGACTAGATCAAGGACTGCTTGATGGTCGGCATATGCCACGCCCAAGCATGTAGTCAACTTCTGCTTTGGCGATTTTTAGTTTCTCTGGAGCCAATCTACACAATTTATATGTTATAAGTGAACCTTTTGTAACAATAGCATGAGTGACATTGTGGTTGACGTTAACTTTATTCAGTTTTATTTTTTCTGAAGATAAGTTTTTGAATTCTTGCAGTAGAGAATGAATATCTGGATCTAGATGATAACTATCGAGGGGTGTTAAAAATGAAGATGGTCCTTTAATTATTTTAGTTGAGACTGTTAATGATGTTAAAGAATCAATTAAACGTTTTTGTTTAATGTGGACCAAAAGTCCGTGTGCCTTAAGAAAATCTGCGCCAATTATTGGCTTTGAGACGTCTGCTATGAAGAAATTCCATTTAAAACGTCTTCTCAAGCCTAAATCTGAACTGATAAGTTGCTTGCCGTAAGTTTTGATTGGACTTGAATTTGCAGCATAAAGTTTAAAATCAGATGGGAACAGTTTATTTGGTTTTGGCAATTCAGCCCCGGTGTCAATAAGATAGTGCCTTTTGCTTGACTTGTCAAAAAGAAAGAGGTGGCAGTTTAGTTGGCCGTAGTCGTTGGCTTCTCTTCAATCGACCGGCCCATCAGTTTCCCGAAGTATTTTTGAAATTCGCAAGGGTTAACACAGGGATGTGTCTTGTTTCCAAACTTATAATGGTATCAACATAGCTTATAACGAGAAGATTGGGATCTCGAACGACTACGGTCTCGAGCTGTTACAGATTTATTTTGAGATCTACCTTAAGTGATGAAAGCATCAAATTTCCTATTTAATTCTGCAATGGTAATTTCCAAGGAATTAATTTTTGTGTCATTAATGTTATTGTGTTCAAAAGTTTTCCTGGGTACTTTGTTCACTGTACATAACTCTGTTGAACTAAATATACCAATAATTTTATCTGCCATCTCTGCAATTTCATCCAAAGAATCAGAGCTGATAGATAATATAGCTTGAACCTGTTGTGGTAATCTCTGTAGCCAAAGTGATTTTAACAATTCCTTAGGAATGGAATTTTCAGCCAAACCTTTAATTTGTCGCAACAAGTCAGATGGACGCTTATCGCCAAGATTAAGTTCAGTTAACACCTTTTTTCACCTGGCTTCTTCAGTATCTGTCAATCTAATTAACAACGCATTTTTTAAAGCGTCGTATAATTCCATTCATTGGCGGGTTTAACAAAATATCCACCTCAAAATCTAAGACATTTTCGTCCAATGAGGCAACGGCAATGTTATGCTTAGTTAAATCACGAGTAATATTTTCGTTGAAAAACTGTGCTTCAAGTTGTGAGAACCATAACTTAGATTTATGTCGCCAAAAAATTGGTGATTGTACTGCCAATTTGTTTACTTCTAAATTCACATTATCTTGAGTTGATGAATTTGAATTATCGTTTGTGCTTTCCTCCATGTTTAATATAAAGATAAATTAGAAAATAATGGCGATGCACAAACCTTTTTTATATTTATCCAAATAAAATCTTCTCAATGTTAAAGTAATAACGTCCTGAGGTCACCAGTTGTAAAGGAAGGTTTTCAGTTTTCGTACCATATGCGAGTTTGGATAAATAAAAAAGAAGTAAATTGGAGATATCACAATATTTAATATACACAATTATTTACAAGTTAATATAAAATATATAAATCCATTAATACTTTTACATCCCAATGTCTGGAACGTCAATATAGTAATTATTATTATTGAGTTGTCTTAGCAACGTTGTTTTTATTTTTCATAAAACTAAATATAAATGCTTGTTATGTTATTGCTCTTGCGCACCACA
>NC_092212.1:78349014-78372051 GCF_043381705.1 Parasteatoda tepidariorum
CTGGGGATTTTGGTGGCCAGCGGCACTCTTCTGAATTTAGACACTTCCGCTGGCCACCAAAATCCCCAGACATGAACATTATTGAACATATTTAGGATGCCTTGCAACGTGATGTTCAGAAGATATCCCCACCCCCTCTTACTCCCACTGTTTTATGGACAGCCCTGCAGGATTCATGGTGTCAATTATCTCCAGCACTGCTTCACACATTGATAGAATCCATGCCACGTCTTGTTGCGGCACTTCTGCGTGCTCGAGGGGACGCTACACGATATTAGTCAGGTATACCAGTTTTTTTTGGCTCTTCAGTGTATTTCTACACATTTAGAAAGAAATATGAAGCAGAAAAGCAAATTTAACCGAATAAATGTTTTTATGTCTTGCTTTAAGGTTTCACAATAAAACTACCAAACTTTACCACATTTACCAAATTTAATCACGTTTTATTAAGCCGTGTTTTATTGTTAATTTTACCATACTCGTGATTCTAAGTGCTTCAGCGAAAATTACCGAATTTCTTAATGTCCCTATAGAGATAGGAAACGGTAAATTTAACCATATTATAGTTTTCACCTTGCTTTTTTGTTTCCATGCTCAGTGTATGATTTGATGAAGTACTTTATAGATAGGTAATTTAAGGAGTACTTTTCAGATATATATTTAAGGAAGACAATCATAATTTTTTAACTATCTACTTTAAACTGTTAGCTTATGTAAATTGAAAAAATTTTGCTATTAAAATGGTAAATTATTAAAACAAGTGAATATTAGTTCGCAGTAATGCATTTCTTTTATTCGATCGAAAAAAAAATTATCGTTTTAGAATTCTGCATAAAATATTCATTCATTAGCATAGAATTTATACTCCCTTTTAGAAAAGACAAATCGCAATATGTTATCAGTGCATACTAACTACCTATGACACTGAATAATAGCTGTTCATTGAGTATAGTAAATTATTTCAAACGTTTTATTGCTTCAAATTTATATTACATAAACGATTTAAGCATCTTGAATTTCATATTATTTCTAACTAATAATATAAGTATAATCACAAAAACTTCTCAAAGCAGCCCTCACCATAACAGAAAAAAATAGCAATTTTGCCCTTCCATTTATTGTCTTAATTTCAAAGAAATTTCCTTTCTAATTACTATGCATTTTTTACGGAAAATTTTATAGGCGGAAAAAATTAGTAAATCTAAACATATATTTTAAGCAAATATTTCTAGTATATAGAGAGGCCAACTTAGTCCACTTTCGAGAATATTTTTTAATATGCGCTATTAAAAATTTCGGATCAAATTCTACATTTTACCGCAGCATTTATTTATACCAGAATATGTTACGGAAAAAAAAATCTTACAAATCATTATTTACACAGTAATATTCAATGCAAAATCCCTTTATCAATTTAATTAAACTATTATTACTGTAAATTTTACAGTAAAAAGGATTTTATGGTAATATGAATTTTGCGAATGATGCACCCAAAGTTCCATAAATTTAAACCGTAATTTGATCCGGAATTTTTTACAGACAACAAAAGTCATGTTTTAATGCATTATTCTTGGCTTCTTGATGTGATTTTAAGCTACCCCCCCTCCCAGTCTTTAAAATTATTTTAAAAATTCATATAAAACGCTACTTTGTTCCAGTTATCACGTAAAATATGGGCAAAATTAAATTAACGAAACTCTAGCTTTATTTAATTAGTTTTAGTTTTAAAAAATCATTTCAAGAGATTAATTTAATTTTAAGAGATTTTAATGGTCTACCATTTTTCATAATAATTAGGAGCAGTTGTATCTCTATGTTACGGTGGATATATTTGATCAACTTTATTGTGTTCCTGTCCATTCAAAACACTTTTACTTATTCTAAAATTAAATAATTCATAAATTGAACCTCGAAACATGTTTATTTAACTGAAAATTGCAAAGCACTTATACAGATTTTTTAAAATAAAATGTTTTCTAGCAATACTCAGTACAGTTCTTAAGACAAGAGGAATTGCAGATATTACTAATTCCGAAAAAACAATGTTCCGAAGAAGATGCCGATCTCTTAAAACAGTACACAATAAGCTGCGAAGATTGGCCAAATTCGTAAAGGTTATAGTTAACAATATTCCAAGCAAATTATCCTATTATAAACCATAGTCTGAAAAGGAAAGTCCAAAATCCAAGTCCTAATTCCGACTTCTAGGAAATCGCAATTCTTTAAGAAATTCGCTAATGGCCCTTTTGCTTTGGTTTTTTCATCTTTTTGAACAAATTCTTGAAAAAAGATCGAACGCGAAGTTTCTTGGTGTTTTTCTTCACGATCTTATCTTGTTTCAAATTATCACCACTTTCTTCCACTGTATCATGGACCAAGCTGCAAAAATAAAAATAGAAATTTTTGTGTGATATAAATTTTCTTTTCTAAGCAATTTGATTTGCTATAAATTTTACTGATAAAGCAAAAATAAATTTATTATAATTCGTAAAAGTTCTAAAAACTAAAACTGTACTTCGTCCACTGTTGCACGGCAGCAGTATGCCATTTTTATTATTATTTCGATTTCGTTTAAAAAGTTATTTAACTGTGTAGTAAGAGCAATTTTTTAAATCATTAAAATGTAATTTTAATTCAATAAGATTATTATCTTTTATTTGTATTCGATAAAACATAAAATTTATCATCATTCAAGGTTAGTTTTCTAAACCCATTTTTCTACCTGTCTCACAGTCTTTTAACAAATGAAAAGAAAGTAAATCACGTGATCATAACACCAAAACTATTTATCAGATATAAGTGAAAAACAATTCATCAGATGTAAATGAACAACTGACAGAACATTTCAATAAATGATCTCATTTAAAATTTTGTTGCTGATTTGAGTGATTATAACTTATTTTAGCTTAATTCTTTCGGATTATTCTTTTCTTACTTTGATCTAATTTTATTTTGGAATTTTTAAAATAGACATCTTGAAATAAATAACAATCCTGACGAAAATCCTCTTATTGGAATAAACATCGCGGAAGTGCGGCTCAATAAAAATAGTAGGATTTAGAAAACGATATCAATGATTAAGTATTACAGCAAGGAAGAAGCAAAAACTTTTTTAAAAATTAAAAATTCTTTATAGTGGAAGGTTATACTGACATTAAAGCCAAAACTTGTTTGATTGTCGGATGGTTAAGAGACTGCAAGGATATAATTTTCAAAATACCTCGATGTATCATCCAGCAATCAAACTAGTTTTGATAATTTCAGTTCCACCTCTCTCAGCTTGGATGTACGAATTTTTGATTCTTGTTTGCTTAATTGCTGATCCGCGACCATTCATGTAAATATTTTTTAAACATCATTTCTGGCAAATTCTTTAAATGTATTCAGATCGTATTAAAATGTATTAAGATCGGTGATTAAGGTAAGAACCGCACATGCAGAAAAAAATGACATCTTCAAAAACAGTAAACATTCTTACTTTTTTGAAAAATGAACAAAAAAAAACTTTTGTTGAATATACAAATCTATCTAGATCATGTTTAACAAAAACTGAATGGAAAAATTAATTAAACAAATAATAAAGGAGAATTACAACAAGTACTTTAAAAATATTTTAAAATTTTTCTTCATTTTATAAAAGCCAACTTTTTAAATTCAGTTTAAAATATTCTTTTTGTGATTTAAAGACGGAGAATGGGAAAGAGGATAATACATATTTTATTGAGGACCATGCAGAGAGTATTTTATATCTACGTGTCTTAATGCGCTTGCTTTCATTAAAAATATTTAGAAAGCATTAATTTGCGTATTAATTCTGAATTAATAACGGGAATTCACACAGGTAGAAGTGAGTTAAGGCTTGGTTAAATTTGGGAAAAACAGTTTTCATTTCAGTTAAGGCTTTTGTAACATATTATTTATGTGTGAAGTACTCAAGAAATTTTAAAATACCTCGTTTTTATCCCTGATTTATCAATGGAATTATAAGCCATTTCATCGAGGGATTCCGAGGAAAAATGGTCTTCCTCTTTTTCGAATCCACAGCAGGAATCATACTCGTCATAATTTTTATCAACCTCAAATGATCCATCAATAAATTCCTCATCTGCTAATGACTCATATGACGAGCCTCGGTAAAGTCGCTTAATTCTCTTATACTCTCGCAAAATGAAATCTGTATTTGTCAACTTGTAGAGCTCGTCTTCATCATATGTTTCATGATTCATTTCAACGCCAGATGCACACTTTGAATCTTCATCCGACATGAAAGCTTCGCTAGTCAGTATCTTTTTTGGTATTTGTTCTGGTTCTGACTTCTTTTCTGGAGATTCGAGCAAAATATGCATATTGGGAAGACTGCGGAATCGAATCAATTCTCGAGTCCCCCACTCATTACCAAGTTGAACATCCAATTTGAAGCCATCATCAACATGGCAACTTTCTTCAATAATATACTTTTGAGCCAAACTGCGAAGTCTAGCTCTCCATTCATCATAATAAAGTTGGTCGGCGATGTCATTATTCGCCCTTTTATCTCTCTTTTTGGCTGCAAAACACAATAACCAAGTAAAGAATATAACATATTTCTTACAGAACATCAACGTTTCAATAAATTATTCATCATAATCCTTAATTTAGTTTAAAATTTCGCAAGACCTCGTGCTTGATAGGCAATACGCAAGTCATTTTTGTTAATATTATTAGTGTATATATATATATATATATACTGGGCCTGCTCGAAGCAGTCACCCCGTCGCCAAATAAAATAAAGTCGCAAATTTGGCGAGTAAAATTGTGTTTTGGTGAAAGTATTGGCGATTGATTTTTCAAACTGGAAAGAAAAATACATATTAACTCAATCCTAAAATTTACGTCAGAATGAATTTTTCTAAACATATCTGTATTTTTTATTCGATTAGAGTTATTTTCGTTAGATGCACCGCATAACCATATAGAATTGTGTCTAAATATTATAAGCTTGTAATATAGTTTTCTATGAGGAAAAAACTTTATCATAAAAAATTATTAAGATTTGCTTTTGGCGAAGACATTCGAAAATTCGCGAATACTTTTGATGTTTGGCTAATTGACTGGGTAATAATTTAAAATCCTTAAAACGTTTTTTTAAACATTTAAATAATTTTTCACAGCTCCCCATATGTGAATTATGAATTAATTTATTCTGTCGAATCTAAAAACATTGCAAATAAAGCATAAATAAAAGTAAGGAAATGGACACCAAATACAGAATTGTCGATTTCTGTGCCTTTTTTTGCACTCTATTATCGTTGCTTTGCTTCATTCATAAAAAGCACATAATATAACATATCTTCATTTAGACAGGTATTTCCATTTACATATGCTCTTCTACTGAATTTTTCTTACGATTTTGTAAACATGTCAGCATGTGTTGGCAAAATTCCAAAAAGTACAAAAAGATTTGAAGAATAAACCTTAAATTTTATATAAATATATGTTTATAACTTTGCGTCCGAAATATTGGTAAAAATTAATATTTACCAATCAATATATATGATGTATGATTAACCAAATTTTAAATTAATTAAATTTCCAATACTTTTATGAAACTGTTTTGAGTAATAAAGAAGAAACCTTTATAAAATTGAAAATATTATAACATTCTGAAATAAATTTAATTGAAAGGAATGGTTCTTAATAATTTCTCCTATAGCGAATAAAGTGAGTCTATGAGATTTTTTTAAGTTTGTTTCGTATAAATAAGCTATGAAAAACTGAATGATGCTTCAAAGAAGTTATGCTTAAAAATAAAATATATTTGAAATTTGTGCGCTTCATTTTAGAAAAATCACACTATGAATAATAAAGAATATGAATATTAAGGAAACAAGTTTAAAAGTTTTACTATTAAGTTAATAATTAAAATTCAAACTTTAAGAAAATTGAAAATACGCGCATAGTTCAATGAACAGAAATAGATTAGGTAATCGGATAAAAAAAAATTTGGAACTATTCTATTATTATTGAAAACCCCTTAGAAATTTTGATACTTTCTATTTATGAAAGTAGACAACTTTCAATTTTGAAAAGAACTTATTTGTGAAAAATAACTGCTTCCAGAGTGTTGGATATTCTATTTCTAACGGATAAAGAATATTGTGTGTATACAAAAGGTGTAATTTTCAAATCAATTGTATTAAAGTTTATAGCATTACTTAGCTAGGAGATAAAATACCCAATTTAACAATTAAGTTTTTAAAAAAAATATCTAAGACTTTTATAGCAGCTTGTATTCTACTAATGAAAATTTTTAGACATTTTGATAAGCTTTATCTATAAAAATGGACAAAATTTCATGCCAAAATTTATATTTTTGTGAAATGAGATAAATGAGAAGAGAAGAAAGAACATTTGAATTCAAAACTACAAAAATTATTGTGTGTATGCAATAGAAATTAGGGATGAAATAACTTCATTCTTGTTCTAATTAATCTTTCAAGCCAAAACTGAAAGCATGTTAACAGCTTTTGATAATTATCAGTACTTGTTATGCAAATTTAACTTTTATTACGCTCATTTTAATATTTGAATTTTCGAATGAGAAAAAAAAAATTATAGGCAAATAAAATAAGGCCTAAATAAATAATCTACACTATTATAAATAGCAGGTTTAAAAGTTTGACTAATAAATAAATAAGTAAACTCCACGAAACAGTTAATAATAATTAATATTAATAAATATTAACCTTCTTAAGTTAAATGTTAACAAATATAATTCTTTACAAATATAGTTTGCACAGTTTTAAAAGTCATTTAAAAGACACAGATAAAAATTTATTAGTATTCAAATGCATATTAATAACATAAATCCGTTTATAAACATTTTTTTCAAATATTCAGTATGCTTTACCAGCTCAATGATGTGATTAGTAAAATATAATCGAAAATTTAAAATGTAAATATTTTAATAATTGTTAATGCTCACGTTTACAAAATCCCAACATCATCAACCAGTTTCTAACGAAACCAAACATTCTCTCACTTTTTAGAATAGCTCTAAAGATTTAAGCTCAAACGTTATGTGTATAACTCACAAGCTCAAAAATTAGAATGATTACATTTCCAAAACTCAACTATTTCTTGGTGTTTTTAATTGTTGAGTTTTCTGTACTTTAAATGAAAAAACTCATTGTTAAGGAATAAAAAGTCACTTAAATGACGATTGTTGCTGGAAATTAGTTTAACGCAATTAAAATCTGTCAAATTGTTGTAAACCTACATTGAAAATCTTGTAGAACTGATTGTTATAAATCAAGGAGTAATTTAAATGGGGTATTATGAAGTACCGAAAATCCAATAATTTAAAACTTTTCTTACGGCACTTCGCATAAATTAGTCCAGAGTAATTGAAATAGAGTCATATACAATCCTGCAGCAGACGGATGTATTTGATCTGTATTATAATGATTTTTTAAATTTCTATAATCCATAAATAATCACTATTAACTATTGTAGATACACAACATCGAATAACTGTTTCTATAAAAATCATGAATACAAAACACACTGATACACTAACTAATGAGATACACTTCGATTAGCAGTTTTTTCTCAATGATAGTGTAAGTCATGTCGTTTTCATTTCAAGGTGACAACATCGAATAATTGTTTCCATAAAAATCATGAATACAAAACACACTTATACACAAACTAATGAGATACACTTCGATTAGCAGTTTTTTGTCAATGATAGTGTAAGTCATGTCGTTATCATTTCAAGGGGACAACATCGAATAATTGTTTCCATAAAAATCATGAATACAAAACACACTTATACACAAACTAATGAGATACACTTCGATTAGCAGTTTTTTGTCAATGATAGTGCAAGTCATGTCGTTTTCATTTCAAGGTGAAATCACACTATGTCATCTAAGCTCGTGAAATAACTAAACTGACTTTAATAAATTTTAGTGCAAAAGATCTCTCCTTTTTTAATTAAATGAAATATTTTTTAAAATACTTTTAATACCTGCATGTTTTACCAAAAGCTTGTAGCGTATCGTATTAAAACCACCGGTCTAACAAAACGTTTTTAAATTGAATCTTATATGTCTTAATACCTATTGTTTAGTAGTCATAAATTTTGCCAAATATTTTAATCTTTACTACTTTTCTCTGATATTCAAAATTAGTGGTTACCAACTGGCTCCCAGCGGGCAGGATACGGCCAGCAATGCTCTTTTTTGTGCCCCGCGAAGCAAAATATATTAGTTGTTATTATTTTGCGGACAATTTTCGTGAAAAATCTATATGGGTTTTAAATACTTTAAAGTTTTACATCTTAACAATTTGATATCTGTTGCACATTAATTGTTTATACCTTTTAAAATAAATGGGATTTTTATTGAATGATATATACCTTTCGAAACGTTAAAATTTAAAATATATTTAATGGTGTAAGAAAAAGAACTCTTTTTTTTTAATTAAAATTAAAAAAAATCAATTTCTTGCTATCTTGGTAAAATTTTATAATCATAATTGAAAGATGTTCCTAATAAAAGTTATTCTAAAAAAATTCGTTTGTAAGAATTCAGTTAAACAAACTTTCTGCAAAAATTTAAATGAATTAAAAGTGTACATAGCTATTTACTCTTGTAATTATATATCTTTATCGACCAAATTTATTTTCCTTTCTGAAATAAATGCATGCAAGTATAAATAGTTGTAAGTTGTAAACAATTTATTAAATGAACAATTCAATCTCATTTGAATGTAACGGAATATAATTTTTTTTTAATCAACACGTCTTGTGGTTACGGTATTTATCACTTTTTTCTCTAAAAGAAATATTTAATGGCTAAAATAATAGCAATAACATGGTTACCATGACCCCTTATTTTATTTATTTATTTCTTGTAGCTGGTAGCAAACCAACCAACTAAAAAGTAACTGAAGAATAATAAAATAAAAATATCTTAACGATGAAAAAAAAACAACTTAATCATCCTAGTGCCCGGGGAATATCTTTTCATAATTTAGAAAATTTCGTTGGAAAATTAGCAAAATAAAGAGAAATAAATGCTTGCATCAATAAATAATTGTAGGTCTTAAACATTTTATTCAGTAAGTAATGCAATCAAAATAGAGTGCTTTAGTACATGAGGTACTTTAAACCAACAAGATTTCTAATTATAGTATTTATTGAATAGAATACTAAGAATAATATCAATAAGATGGTAATTTATTCAATTTCCTTTTTATTTACATTTGTAGTAAGTAGACACCCAAACTAAAACAAAAAAATCAAACAGAAGAATATTAAAATAAAAATGTCTGAAAGAGGACTAAAACAACTTGATTGATGTATAATGTAATGGATGTTTTTTTTTTTATAATTCAAGTATTCTTAATGAACATTTTCATTGTAAGTATCAATTCAACAAGAAATAATTAAATATTCAGTGGAGTCTCGATAATTCGAATCTCGGTTATTCGAGTTTCTTCTAAATCCGAGATAATGAAAAAAATTCCGAAATAGTGAGAAATTCACACACAACGAGTGGAATAATTACTACAATATACATCCCGACGATTATAATGACTGGATGTTAACATTTTCATGTCCGGTGACACCAACGTGTTGTCACGTGAAAACCAAACGTCAGCTGCCGGTGACAGCACGTTGATGTCATGTCCAAGCCAAACGTTAGTGGCCGGTGACAAGACATAGATGTCGCACTTCGCAACCTGATATCCATGTGACATTTTGTCAATGGACAATTGATTACAAGGATGCCAACTGCTCCGCTTTCTGGAAATTATATAGTAAAATTCGTTAAAGAAAGATAGTTACGCCTACTTTTTAATATAGTAACCAGTAGTTTGATGCTTTGCCGTTGCATTTTAAATCATACTTATAATTTTTGATATTTAGTGGTGAAAAAATTACTTATAATGAAAAATACTAAACTAAAAGTAACTTAAATTTCGCTACCACTAGAAAATACTATTTTACAAAGCGGAGCAAGTTACATGGAACCGGTTACATGGTGAACTTATCACTAAATATATGCGGACCGCATAGTGTTAAAAAACGATATTGTGTGTTTAACTCTGAAATTTGCATAAATAGTGTGTTTAAACAAGAAACATTAAGTACAATTAAACTGCTGCTGCAGTAATATAAAGAATATTGTAACTTGGTTTAATGTAGTAAATGTTCCCTGATCCTCTTATGTAAGTAGATTTTCTTTAAATATAATTTTTTTTTCAATAAAATAATTGAAAATTAAATACTTTTTCTCATAAAATTTTTACCTTGTAGAAAGTCCTGCCCCGATCACCTCGAATTATCGAGATTCTACTGTAATAATAATTCAGAACATAATAATAATATCCTAGAGACGAAAAAATTTTTTAAAAAATGATGGTTTTTTAATAAATTATTTAAGTTTCAATATTGTTAGTAACAGGGTAAAAATGAGAGCCAACATCGATGGAACTCAGTTGCAATTTGCGATTATAATGGGAGTCGAAAATAACGGGAATCTGTCTCCTCGATAACTATCCCTCACTCTCAATTCCGTCGCCAAGAGACAGAGCGCTAGTGTGAGCTCGTAAACTATAGCAGAGATGCAAACTTGCTCCGCTTTGTAAAATTGTACTTTCTAGTGGTAGCGAAATTTAAATTACTTTTAGTTTAGCATTTTTCATTTTAAGTAATTTTTCACCACTTAATATCAAAAATTGTAAGTATCATATAAAATGCAACGTTTAAACATCAAATTACTGTATTAAAAAGTAAACGTAACTAGCTCTCTTTAACGATTATTACTATATAATTTGCTACCAATTTATTAAAACTATTCCAGAAAGCGGAGCAGTTGGGATCCCTGCAATAGGAACCGTTATTAGTAACATACTCTTTGTATTACGAGAGAAAGTAGACCGTGACAGTCCACCCTCCTTCTCTGTTACAGAACTCAGACGTAATGAAAGATCAGAGGTTGATGGGCTGAAGTAAAAGTTATTAAAAAATTATATTTAAAAAACTGGTAGTTTGTAGTATATATTTTTCTAGTTTACAAATACTTTTAATAGCTATAAAAAAAGACGAAGTAATTTCTATATTTTACAACACGTAACTCGTTTCCGCAGAAATTTACGGAACACGCTGCAACAGAAGAAACACAGACTTACCTCGAATTACGATGCAGATTATGATACGAGAAGGACATATATTTAGTACTTTTTCCAAATTCCCTAGAAACGTTTTTTCATATACAAGGTTACCACGGACACAGAGATGCCAACTTGTTCCGGACAGCAAATATATATTTTAAAGTGGTAGTTTATGAATTGTGATTCATGGGTTAATAAATTAAATTTAGTAGATTTTTGATCACCACTTTTTTTAAATAATTCGTTGGCTTATATAATTCACCACTTTTCAGTTTTTTATGTCATGCGACACCCTTTAAAAAGCAAGCAAAAATAGTCAAATATTTGCAAAATTTACTCTGTAGTTATTTACCGTTTTTTTTTAATTATTTTGGCGTGTCCGGAGCAGTTGACATCTCTGTNACAGTATTTATCACTTTTTTTTCGAAAAAGAAAAATTTAAAGCCAATAATAATTATCAATTACATGGCTACCATGATCAATTTTATTTAGTTTTTGTAGCCGGTAGCAATCCAACCACTAAAAAAAAAATAATAACTGAAGAATAATAAAATAAAAATATCTTAACGTTGACAAAAAAACAATTTAATCATCTTAGTGCCCGGTGAATATCTTTTTGAAATTTAGAAAATTTCGTTGCAAGCAAAAAAAGAGAAATAAATGAATGCATTATTAAATAATTGTAGGTCTTAAACATTTTATTCAGTAAGTAATTCAATCTAAATAGAACTATTTAGTACATGAGGTATTTTTAACCAACAAGTTTTCTAATTACAGTATTTATTGAAGAGAAATAAAACAATAATAACAATATCAATAAGATGATAATGTATTCAATTTCCTTTTTATTTACATTTGTAGTAAGTAGACGCCCAAACTAAAACAAAAAAATCAAACAGAAGAATATTAAAATAAAAATGTCTGAAAGAGGACTAAAACAACTTGATTGATGTATAATGTAATGGATGTTTTTTTTTTATAATTCAAGTATTCTTAATGAACATTTTCATTGTAAGTATCAATTCAACAAAAAATAATTAAATATTCAATGGAGTCTCGATAATTCGAATTTCGGTTATTCGAGTTTCTTCTAAATCCGAGATAATGAAAAAAATTCCGAAATAGTGAGAAATTCACACACAGCCCGTGGAATAATTACTACATTATACATCCCGACGATTATAATGACTGGATGTTAAAAAACGATATTGTGTGTTTAACTCCGAAATTTGCGTAAATAGTGTGTTTAAACAAAAAACGTTAAGTACAATGAAACTGCTGCTGCAGTAATATAAAGAATATTGTAACTTGGTTTAATGTAGTAAATGTTCTCTGATCCTCTTATGTAAGTAAATTTTCTTTTAATATAATATTTTTTTCAATTAAATAATTGAAAATTAAATACTTTTTTTTCATAAAATTTTTACCTTATAGAAAGTCCTGCCCCGACCACCTCGAAGACTCTACGGTAATAAAAATTCAGAACATAATAATAATATACTAGAGACGAAAAAAAATTTAAAAAAATGATGGTTTTTTAATAATTTATTTAAGTTTCAATATTGTTAGTATTAGGGTAAAAATGAGAGCCAACATTTATGGGTGTGTTTATTTCTTCATTCGATGGAACTCAGTTGCAATTTGCGATTATAATGGGAGTCGAAAATAACGGGAATCTGTCTCCTCGATAACTATCCCTCACTCTCAATTCCGTCGCCAAGAGACAGAGCGCTAGTGTGAGCTCGTAAACTATAGCAGAGATGCAAACTTGCTCCGCTTTGTAAAATTGTACTTTCTAGTGGTAGCGAAATTTAAATTACTTTTAGTTTAGCATTTTTCATTTTAAGTAATTTTTCACCACTTAATATCAAAAATTGTAAGTATCATATAAAATGCAACGTTTAAACATCAAATTACTGTATTAAAAAGTAAACGTAACTAGCTCTCTTTAACGATTATTACTATATAATTTGCTACCAATTTATTAAAACTATTCCAGAAAGCGGAGCAGTTGGGATCCCTGCAATAGGAACCGTTATTAGTAACATACTCTTTGTATTACGAGAGAAACTAGACCGTGACAGTCCACCCTCCCTCTCTGTAGCAGAACTCAGATGTATTGTAAGATCAGAAGTTGATGGGCTGAAGTAACAGTTATTAAAAAATTATATTTAAAAAACTGGTAGTTTGTAGTATATATTTTTCTAGTTTACAAATACTTTTAATAGCTTATAAAAAAAGAAGTAATTTCTATATTTTACAACACGGAACTCGTTTCCGCAGAAATTTACGGAACACACTGCAACAGAAGAAACACAGACTTACCTCGAATTACGATGCAGATTATGATACGAGAAGGACATATATTTAGTACTTTTTCCAAATTCCCTAGAAACGTTTTTTCATATACAAGGTTACCACGGACACCAAAAAATGATAAAAATGTGTGAAATTCTTTTCATTTTTAATTACATATTATTTCGTCAATTTCTTTTTTTATCGTTATCATACCACTATGACTTACATTGCAAATTATTCATCTTTAAATCAAAATCATTGCTGATACTGAATTCTCAGCTCGGAAAAAGATGATAAAATTAATCGCATTGAGTGCAGTGTAGAATATATATATATATATATATATATATATNATATATATATATATATTTGTATTTCGTCAAATTGTCTACATTTCACAACTTTTATCAATTTATACTTTGTAAATTATGTTAAATTTGAAGAAATGAAATTTTATTTACATTTGCATCATTTTACACTTAGCATTATCAATACGAAACGCAACTTATGTTTCCAAGCATAAAGTAGGCGTTACTCTAAAAAGTAATATTAATTAGCTTTAGGTAACGCTTACTTTTTCTAAAGCAATTTACGTATGTGTAATGAATTATGTATACTATATTCCGAACTAAGCTCAGTGGCGCGACAGCCCATTGAGGACCTACTGTGCCCATCTCAGTTTTCTTGACCTTACACTCAGGGGTGCAGGAGCAGATGTTTCGATCAGGTGGAACCCCCAGTGTTATTTCCCAAGCATGCTTGGTACTCATTTATCGACCTTGAATGGATGAAAGGCTAAGTCAACCTAGCCCAGTCCCGAGGATCGAACCCAGGACCTGTAGCACGGGAGCGCAAAGCGCTACAGCTCAGCAACCGGGTGTCATACTGTATTCTATATTATGGAAATCTACCATTAATATAATTTCACTTCGAAATGACGCAGCAATGTCCAAGTGTGAATTTTTTTTACGTCAAAACGTTACGCCACCAATTGTTTAAAAGTTCAACCTCAAATATACTAATTAATCAGTGCTAACTATTAATTAAGTTATGAAATCAGACACAAAATACATCTTTTATGAATAAACCTCATTTTTTTCGTCTGATTTGGATTCGTAACCATCAGAATGACTGCAAAAATATTATTCCTGTGGTCAATAGAGCTTTAGAAAGTTTCTAACTTTTTGTTTTCTATAATGCTCTGAAGATTTTTAAACGAATCAGAAACTTTATACACCCAATTATAAAGTTTGTTTACTTAGATAAAGATCGGTATTTTTCTGTTTCGGAAATCTTACAAATCTATACTACAGTTACTTGTGTATTACTTGCATAGCTGCCAACTCTTCCGGTTTTCCCGGAAGATTTTATTTTCATATTTAAAGTGCTAGCGAAATTCATGTTATTTCACTAAACTTTTTGAATTATAATAATAATTTTAAATCAGTTTGACCACCACTACATATACATAATTGCAACAAATATATAAAAGCATATTATTCATTACGATAGTGAATTTCAACCAGATTAAAATATAAATATATTTTTGAGGAAGACAGTTTTCTGGTAATTGTTTTACTACCACTTAGAAAATCCATTCTCGGAAAGAGTGAATGTAGGCAGGTATGTATGTATTACTTGTGTATTACTGCAGTACTTGTGAAAATATCGCGATTTTTAAAACGATGTCGAAATGTATGGAAAAACAAAACAAAAAGTAACTTAGATAACTTCTGCAAAAACGATGAAAATTTAATGAGACGTTACGATGTAATCATCGCAAATCGAGTGCGTAGGAAAGTGATTACTAAAATGCGAAATTCTCTAACCATAGCTTCGTATTAAAATATCGGACTTGTAAAAAAACTACGTGGGAATAGTAAAAAAAAAAATGACTAATAGCTGCCGAAAAAACGATTCATAAACGACTTGGATTTACGATAGAATTGTAGCGAATTGAGCGTGTTTAAAGTGACTCCTTAAATTCGAATTGCATGTTCGTTGTAACAACATCGTATAAAGACTAATTAGAAAAATAAAGTGGAAACGGTCATAAAAACTATAGGAAGATGGCGTGGATTTAAGACGGATTCATTGCGAGTCGAATGTGTCAGAAAGTGATTACTCAAATTCGAAAGTGATTACTAAATTACATTAAAATTATTAGGAATTGAAAAAATCACGTGATAGGAAAAGAGAAGGATAAATAACATCCTGTAAAACTATCACCAACGAGGTGAAATTACGAGGAAATCGCCACAAATCGAAAGCGTCGAATAATGATAGCTCAAATTCGAAATTCGCAAGTCGTATTAAAATCGTATTAAAAACACCAGAATTTGGAAAACCATAGTAAAAAAAGCTGAATAAATAATAAATAAATAAAATAATAAATAAATTTTTGAAAAACTGTCATCAAATTACGTAAAATTATTATGAGATCGTCACGAATAAGCTCAAAAAAGCTCAGATTCGCGTGTCATTGCGCAATTCGCAATTTTAGAAATACAGGTATTTCTAAAATTAAGCGTCAGAAACGAAGATAGGATATAATTTTCTAGGTATCAAATTTTTAAAAAGTTTTTTTGAGTAAATTACGACAAACGATCGCTAATTTGGTACCTTACAGCAGGGCTAAAGAGAATAGAAGGGCTGGTTCACTCCTTTGAAGTATCTCGCGCCGCAGTGACGTCACTTTGGCGCAAAGCTCGCACTTTTACCTCAAGAACGGAGCGTTTGGTCTTTCTAGCTCTAAGTAATATTGGATCATTTCTTTTTGCGAGATATTCTAAGACATTTGTCACACTTATTAAGTGGTGATANTAACCTATTTTTACAAAGAGAAAGATGCAAAGTTATCATATCTTTGCTTGCGATCTCCGAGATCTGTGGACACAGTGACGTCATGAGGAGGGAAATCGTAGCTTCAGCTCTAAGAGCGGACTGAACTAGCCCTTGTATTCTCTTTAGCCCTGACCTTACAGGGAGGGTGATCAAGTTTGCAATAGGTTAGATTTAGCAAGATTTGGTGAATTACTGCTTTCGAGTTATTTTGCATTTTGGTTTGATTTTGCTGTGTTGGCGACACGCATCAACGAGTTATGAGTTGGCGATATTTTACAAAGTCGCGCCTAGCGTGTAAAGTATGCTAATATTTTTCCGAAATTTCTACATACAACGGGAATTATAATTTTCTGCGTAGCATATAAATGTTTAAAATTATTTCGGAAAAAAAGGTGAAAACTTCTTTCATGCCGGTGTCAACGGAAATATCGTAATTCCATAAATAAAAAAAAAGGGGGGGGGATTCTGAAATTGAAAAAAAAATATCATTTGTGACATTAAAAGTTTTAGACAATTCAAATCCTCAATATATATTATTTAAACTAAACGCAAATGAATACAAATAATAGAGTTACAAACAATGAGAAAAATAATTCTATATTTTAATGACAATTTCAAAATTTTTTCTACATTAAGGAATCCTCATTTATTCAATATAGATTATACGCTCAATAAACTGTTTTCAATGGCCTATTTTTTAATACAATTGAAATAAAAATTAAAACTTACAAAAAAAAAAGATTTGAAACAGCAAATAAAAGAACTATGATTTTAAACCATGAAAGCTAACTAAGTAAAAACAAATATAATATCATGTCGAAGGTGACTCTCATTTTGCCAATTACAACAAACGAATCAGCATGAAAATTCCTTTTTTTTTAAAAAAGTACTTATTAGATTTCAATATAATTTTTACAGGAAAGAGAAATATCGATATATTTTTTAACTAAAGTGGTTACTATTATTTTTAAAAGAAGAAAGCATACAAGTTCGAGTAATATCTAAATGCTAGACTGTTTTCACAATTATTTACAAAGATTTTAACGAATGGAAAACGAGCATATGATGCGAAGCGATTGTTCAAACTTGATCTTATAGCTATCTCAAATCACAACATGAGTTGGTAAGTGGCTAATGTGTTAACAACATAAATTTATTTCAAAGAGAGTTGTAGGCTATGACAGGTAAAAGATAGTCAAGCGTTACTACTTATGCTTACATCATAAAATACCAATCTGAAACCGATATTTTTTTTCAAGAAGCACAAATCGTTTTTTCTAAAATGACTAAGAATCTGGCAAAGCAGAAACGAAACAAAATTTCCACGAAAAACGACAATTTACGAAAACAATGAAGATTCATTGTCATGACCAAAGCACTTCATCGAAAATTACCAAATTTCTCAATGTCCCTATAGAGCTAGAAATAGCTGACCCTATAGTCCTGTAATTTTGAATTTTATTTTTATTTTACAATCGTTGTCGAACAGTCAACCCAAGTTTCGGGTTTATGACTACTAATGTTCAACTTCATAGATTGTAATTTTGAATTTTATTTTTATTTTACAATCGTTGTCGAACAGTTGACCCAATTTTTGGGTTCATGACTACTAAAGTTCAACTACGTAGCCTTCTAATTTTGAACACAATCCAGAAGAAAAGAGAACCCCTGGATCAATTATTTGTGGGGGGGGGATTTGCCTTCGCGGAGAACTTTTTGACGGATTTAATCCGCATTTGCGGTAAGTGGGGAGGAAGACCACAGGAGACTCTTACGGTTAGCCTGACGGGAAAGGGTCTCGAACCCATGATCTGTCTACCACTGAGGATATTTAAAGCCAGAATTGTGGTTGGTGCAAGCCGGATGTGGATTCATATCAACCAACAATCGCTGGGATTGAACCCCGGTTCACCTCATTGGAAGGCGAACGCTCTATCCTCTGATCCATCGCTGCTCGCTGCAATATTTTTCCTTTCTAAAGAGAATGAACCTCTCCCCTCAACTCTTTCACACAGTCAATTAATTTGTTAGTATATAGGATTATATAGTTAGTATATAGCTTTTAAATCTTTCCGGGAAGCGCAAATTTTGATTAAAAGATTTAGCAAAGTAAAACATGAGCAAGTGAGTTTTTAGCAGTACATTATGCTAGCTATTTCAATGAATGTTCATTCAGTACATTCATAGTGAAGATACATTCTTTTGCTCTTTATAGTTTACAAAATATTGGTAACTAAACATTTAAAAGCAATTAATTTTACATTTCAAGTGGTTTGTAATATTTATTGAAATAGTATTGCCAGACGGGCTGCACGGCAGCGGAAACAGTTAAACAACAAAGACTGGATATTTCGTAAATCCGATCATTAATAAAGAAGTTATTCAAGGTGATATCGATTTTTTCTCTCATTGCATTCATATCACATTCAGTTAATGAGATAATTTTTAATTTGGAGGGGGTATCACAACGATGCTTGTCAGCTATTGTCACCATTAGATAAAAAAAAAGTTACGTGAACAATGAAAAGTCTTTTTAAAAAAATAACCAGCAATTATTTTAATAATGTCTGTAAGATATTTTATTGTTACAAGAACATAAAAAAAAAATAGTGCGTGGAGTCCCTCCGCGCGGAAGAAGTTAAACTTCGCAACCTGCGACGTTAATTGTGGAAGAATCAGCAGTCGTAGAAGGATCACTAGTTCTATTCAACTACTCTTTTTTCCTGCTTCGCTCGCTTCCGTGCTCTGTAATCACGGTAATATTGTGCATTTTTCCCTCGTGGACCTCTTGAACCAGTGGAAGTGCTTGTGGTTGCCTCATCGTCTCGCCCTGGAAAATGTATTTGTATTAATAATGTATGTGAATGCGTCATAATGTAATTTCAAAAGAGAAAACCTAACAATCAATTGATATTCACAAGAGACGTACCTTGACATAACCTTAAATCCGTCGCATTGTCCGTGGGATTGTTTTCACTCATTTTTTACAATTGTTATCCACTAAATTTGAAAATAAAAAATACTACCCTATTAAATTATATGTGTATCAAATCAAACTAAAAAAATATTTATAGAAAAACAATACTTTTATTATTTTTATGCTAGTGAGAACCAAAACAATATGGAAATGAATGAGGGAAAACTGGATCCTACCACGTGATTTCCCGGCCAATAAAAATGTAGCGTTAAACGTTTAACGCAACCTTGTTGGAAGTCGCATAAGAAGTACAACTATTTATAGATTAACAATACTTTTATTATTTTTATGCTAGTGAGAACCAAAACAATATGGAAATGAATGAGGGAAAACTGGATCCTACCACGTGATTTCCCGGCCAATAAAAATGTAGCGTTAAACGCTTAACGCAACCTTGTTGGAAGTCGCATAAGAAGTATAACTTCAAAAACAATACTTTTATGACTTTTATTATTTTTATGCTAGTGAGAACCAATATGGAAATGAATGAGGGAAAACTGGATCCTACCACGTGATTTACCGGCCAATAAAAATGTCGCGTTAAACGTTTAACGCAACCTTGTTGGAAGTCGCATAAGAACTATTATAGAATAACAATACCTTTATGACTTTTATTATTTTTATGCTAGTGAGAACCAATATGGAAATGAATGAGGGAAAACTGGATCCTACCACGTGATTTACCGGCCAATAGAAATGTCGCGTTAAACGTTTAACGCAACCTTGTTGAAAGTCGAATAAGAAGTATAACTTCAATTATTCCAATAATAGAAGCGCAAAAATTGTAAAATCTTCACTCCACTTTAAAACTCTGTCTGTGAAGCTTGAAGTTGAACCAGCTTTTGAAAGTTATGCAAAAGATGAATGAAAAAGATATCCAAACTGGTAAATTGTTTTGAATATTAAGTTTAAGTAACTCAATACTTTTATTCAATAATAAATTTAAAAATTTTTAAGTAAAATTTTAGGGTTCAATCTATGATGACAAAGCTAAGAACTAATATCAGCTTAAACAATTGTTAATGCAAATAAAATATTTCTTAATTGCATAATTTTTTAAATTAACAATTTTTTAAATTAAGTGCTAATACGATGAAAATATGGTAATGAATAATTTAAAGTATTGTTAAATAAAATTAAAGAATGAATATTAAAAGCGAATCTCGAAATCATTTACTGAATTTTACAATTTTATATGAAGTAGCATATAAATAATTAATAGATATTACCAAATTTGAAAAAAGTCCTTTATTAATGAATCGGTCATAAAGTGCACAGATAAAGAAGAATAAGGTAATAGTTTGCAAGCAAGAGCTCTTCTTATGTTTGGCGATTTAGAAATAAACCAATGTTTGTGTTAATGGCCAATAACTAATCACATTACGGTAAACAAATATTCCAGTAACCCAAAAGGGACGTCATTGAAGGCAAAGACAGCAAAGAATATCATGGTAACCAAAGAATGGGGATTAAGCAAAACTGAATGAAAATTATCGCCAAACCAAGAGCTTCTAATTCAACACTACACCTTTACCGAGAATAAAAATTATCGCCAAAGCACGGTCTTCTAATTCAGTACTACACCTGAAAAGAGAATAAAAATTATCGCCTCACCAAGGGCTTCTAACTCAACACCACGCCTTCACCCAGAATAAAAATTATCGCCAAACCACGGGCTTCTAATTCAATACTACACCTTTACCGAGAATAAAAATTATCGCCAAACCACTGACTTCTAATTCAGCACTACTACTGAAAAGAGAATAAAAATTATCGTCACACCAAGGGCCTCTAATTCAATACTACACCTTAACAGAGAATATAAATGATGGCCACACCAAGGGCTTCTAATTCAGCACTACACCTTAACTCAGAATTAAAATTATCGCCCAACTACTGGCTTCTAATTCAGCACTGCACCTGAAAAGAGAATAAAAATTATCGCCAAACCAAGGATTTCTAATTCAACACTACACCTTAACAGAAAATAAAAACAATCGCCACACCAAGGGCTTCTAATTCAACACTACACCTTAACCGAGAATAAAAATTATCGCCAAACCAAGGGCTTCTAATTCAACACTACACCTTAACCGAGAATAAAAATTATCGCCATATTCAAGTTATCGCCAAAATAAGAATTTCGGATTTGGTACTAAACGAAACGAACTTTAACTGTTATAAATTTATTTAGGTTAATAAGAAAATATGCTGATATAAAGCAAGCGATACATGTAATGATTAAGTCAAATATAAGAAAAATATTCTGATTATCAGAAACGAGGTTTCAACAAAACTTAATGAAAATTATCGCCAAGCCAAGGAAACCCTGATATTAGGCCTTAAACAATAATAAAAATTCACGTCTTACTCAAATTATCACTAAATAAATTTTTTTATTTGAGTACTAAGTGAAACGAACTTTAATTGCTATAATTTTAGCGTAAATTGATTAATTAGCTTATAAGCTGTTTAATACTGTCTTAGTGGTACGTAGAAGAATTATACAGCTTAGTTAAGATGAACATTTAAGTTTAAAAGTTAAAATAAATTTACATATGATACGTGTAATTTGCAATTAAAATGGCCTTTTAAGTGAAAATAGGTTTTATTTACTTTTTTTTTTAATTTTAGACAAACTTATTTTGGCTATGAATGCTTTTCTTTTCTCAGATACATTTTAGATTTAGACCTCGATTTTGTGACTTAATTTATCTGTCTTAAACTTGAGTACAAAAACATATCGCTCATGGGCTGCAATAGTGGCACAGTTAAAAAAAAAAGACATTTTGGACTAAGAACAGGTGTAAATATGAAAAGACACATTCTTTTCAGCAGCAATACTATCACATCTCATAATTCAACTTGAAGGTAATCTTCATTGAAGCAAACTAAAGCACTTCATATGCATTTTCATTAGCAATGAAAACTTTAAACCCACTCAAAAACTTGATTTTTTGAGTTGTGCAACTGGTATACAATTGGTATATCTGAATAGATCACATCTGCGTCGATGCGGGGCACTTCGTGGCTCTGCCGACTCCGAAACCGCCCGGTATTGGAGAGCTAGAGAACGCCTGAGGCTTCAATGACTTCGGTCAATATTTGTAATTGCTTGCTCATTGTTTCATACGGGCTTGTTTCTATATACTTTCCATATTTTATAATACTTTCATTTAAAAGATAATATTATTAAGTTAGAAAATAATAAATTTATGTTTTAAAGAAAGCGTTAAAGCATTCTATAAGATGTTGTTAAAGCAAAGAGTTTTAGTATCAGAGTTTAAGAAAATTAAACGTCTTGAAACTGATATACAGTTTGCACGATTAAGAATTTGCATATTTTTAATTAAAATTACCTGTGAAAATTAAATACGGAATTTCTTAATTTTTGAAGATTAATATTAGCCTGCATGCTTGTTTCTAGCAAGGGTTTTTACTTCATTATTTTACACTATGATCTTAGCGAACCATTATTAAGGCCAAGAAAAAAACACGTTTTTTTAGTGACATACAAACAACTTAACGTGGCGGGCTGTTAAACATTGAAAAATGATCAAAAAAATATTAGCAATATGCAACAGAAAATGCCGTGGCAATCGTTGAAAACTTTCAAAAAGTATAAAGAAAGTTTAGTCTGTAATAATGGTTTTGAAAAATCGAATTTCGTATTTTCATTATTGCACCCGACTTGAGTGTTTTTTTTTTTTTTTTTTTTTTTTTTTTTTTTTTTTTTTTTTTTTTTTTTTTTTTTT
>NC_092212.1:78372088-78373417 GCF_043381705.1 Parasteatoda tepidariorum
TGGATCAGTACCCCCAGAGGTATTGATTTGTTGTGGGAACATGGAGGACTTTGAGACTCGACAGATTTAACGTGCATCAGTCACCATTTACTACACGGGGAGTCTTCGGCCGGCGAGGATCGAACCCACGACCTCTTGGATATGGGCCCAGCGCCCTACCGACCAGGCTGTCCCGGCCCTGACTTGAGTGTTTGTATCTTTTATCTATACATAATAATAAACGCGCCTGTGTGTCTGTTTGTCTGCTTGTAATCACAATATATCGCCCCAGAAGCCTCGCCCAGGCACGAAACTCGGCACATAGTTGTGTTTTGACATAACGAAGAAGTATTTTTTTTTCTTTTTCAAAAAATTGTGATTAGTTTTTTAGTTATCAGTCATTTTGTAAGAAAATCTATGCTTTTTCGTCTTCAAAGAGCCATATTCAAAAAACTATTAAGAAATGCATATACTTTTCTCCACTCTTATAAATGTATGCTAAGGCGAACCTTACAATTAAAATATTAATTTTCGTCAACTTAAACCAATAATATACAAAGGAATTAATAATTTAATTGTAAGGTTCGCATTAGTTTACATTTATCAAAGTGGAGAAAAGTTTAACTTTTGTATTAAAAATGTGGCAACATATTCGATTAGTAAATAGAACGCTTCGCTTTGATATATTTGTCGCTGTTCATAATTGTTATAATAAGTTTTTCTTCTTCTTTCCAAGCTCTATTTTTATTTCTTAAGCGAATACGATAATTTTTGTAGCGATATAGAAATAGAAATTAATACCATAAAAAATTATATAGAAATAGAAATTGATACCACAAAAAATTATTTCGCTTTCGTGTTCCTTTCATGTATTTAGCATTTTAGTTTTTTTTTCTTCAGCGTTGCAGCTATATAATATATAAAATAGGAATTTAATTGTTTTTGAATGAACAATCACACTTACCTTGCATCTCTTTGGTTTTTCTATTCTTTATTTTAACAGTTTTTATTAAATGTAATTAGTTATTTTCAGAAAGTTTCAGTTTCCAGGTAAGCACTTAGAATTTAGTGTTGAAGTTTCATGATTTGCTTTCATAGTAATTGTTGTTCTAAAGTATTCGTTGGCTTCTTAAAAACCCGATTACTGACATGGCAGAACCGCCTTCCAAAAAACTTTGTATTTGGTCAAAGAAGAAGATATTAGGAGATTCTCAAAGAAGAAGAAGGGCCCAAGAAACGTCTGTGGAACGTCAAAGAAGGATGGAACATGACCGAATTTCGACAAGCAATTCTAGAGCCCAAGAAGTATCAGAGAAACGTCAAAGATTAGAAGAGGTCTTATTATTGAAA
>NC_092212.1:78375046-78378751 GCF_043381705.1 Parasteatoda tepidariorum
AGTGGCACAACTCAAAAAACGCGCATTTTGGACTAAGAACAGGTGTAAATATGAAAAGACACATTCTTTTCAGCAGCAATACTATCACATCTCATAATTCAACTTGAAGGTAATCTTCATTGAAGCAAACTAAAGCACTTCATATGCATTTTCATTAGCAATGAAAACTTTAAATCCACTCAAAAACTTGATTTTTTGAGTTGTGCAACTGGTATACAATTGGTGTATCTGAATAGATCTCATCTGCATCGATGCGGGGCACTTCGTGGCTTTGCCGACTCCGAAACCGCCCGGTATTGGAGAGCTAGAGAACGCCTGAGGCTTCAATGACTTCGGTCAATATTTGTAATTGCTTGCTCATTGTTTCATACGGGCTTGTTTTTATAAATGCATGCCATTGGAAATATGAAAAAAATAAAAAAAAGTGCATATAGACGCTTTAGTTGTTCTACCTTAAAAAATTTCTATTAGTTTTCTAAATTTTATAATACTTTCATTTAAAAGATAATATTATTAAGTTAGAAAATAAGAAATTTGTGTTTTAGAAAAAGCGTTAAAGCATTCTATAAGATGTTGTTAAAGCAAAGAGTTTTAGTATCAGAGTTTAAGAAAATTAAACGTCTTGAAACTGATATACCGTTTGGACGATTAAGAATTAGCATATTTTTAATTAAAATTACCTGTGAAAATTAAATTCAGAATTTCTTAATTTTTGATGATTAATATTAGCCTGCATGCTTGTTTCTAGCACAGGTTTTTACTTCATTATTTTACGCTATGAACTTAGTGAACCATTATTAGGCCAAGAAAAAAAAACTCGTTTTTTAATGACATACAAACTACTTAACGTGGCGGGCTGGTAAACATTGAAATATGATCCAAAAAATATTGGCAACATGCAACAGAAAATGACGTGGCAATCGTTGAAGACTTTCAAAAAGTATAAAGAAAGATTAGTCTGTAATAATGGTTTTGAAAAATCGAATTTCGTATTTTCAGTATTGCACCCGACATAAAGTGTTTTTGTCTTTTATCCATACATCTATACATAATAGTAAACGCGGCTGTGTGTGTGTCTGTTTGTCAGTCTGTCTGTTTGTAATCACAATCTATCGCCCCAGAAGCCTCGCCCAGGCACGAAACTCGGCACGTAATTGTGTTTTGACATAATGAGGAAGAATTTTTTTTCTTTTTCAAAAATTTGGATTAGTTTTTTAGTTATCTGTCATTTTGTAAGAAAATCTATGCTTTCTCGTCTTCAAAGAGCCATATTCAAAAATATATTAAGAAATGCATATACATTTCTCCACTCTTATAAATGTATGCTAATGCGAACCTTACAATTGAAATATTAATTTTCGTCAACTTAAACCAATAATATACGAAGGAATTAATAATTTAATTGTAAGGTTCGCATTAGTTTACGTTTATCAAAGTGGAGAAAAGTTTAACTTTTGTATTAAAAATGTGGCAACATATTCGATACGTAAATAGAACGCTTCATATTTGTCGCTGTTTATAATTGTTATAATAAGTTTTTCTTCTTCTTTCCACGCTCTATTTTTATTTCTTAAGCGAAGACGATAATTTTTGTAGAGATATAGAAATAGAAATTCATACCATAAAAAATTAATTCTTTTTCGTGTTCTTTTCATGTATTTAGCATTTTAGTTTTTTTTTCTTAAGCGTTGTAGTATAATATATAAAATAGGAATTTAATTGTTTTTGAAGGATCGATCCCACTTACCTTGGATCTCTTTGGTTTTTCTATTCTTTATTTTAACAGTTTTTATTAAATGCAATTAGTTATTTTCAGAAAGTTTCAGTTTGCAGGTAAGCACTCAGATTTTAATATTGAAGTTTCATGATTTGCTTTCATAGTAATTGTTGTTCTAAAGTATTCGTTGACTTCTTAAAAACCCGATTACTGACATGGCAGAACCGCCTTCCAAAAAACTTTGTATTTTGTCAAAGAAAAAGATATTAAGAGAATCTCAAAGAAGAAGAAAGGCCCAAGAAATTCTGTGGAACGTCAAGGAAGGATGGAACATGACCGAATTTCGACAAGCAATTCTAGAGCCCAAGAAGTATCAGAGAAACGTAAAAGAAGATTAGAAGAGGATCGTGTCTCAACTAGCAGTGCTAGGGCCCGAGAAACATCTGAGGAACGTCAAAAAAGATTGGAAGAGGATCGTGTTTAATATTCAGCTATTGGCCAATGATGAATTCGAAAGCAACTTTTGTATGCTTTTACAATTTCTGAGGCCTTAAAAAAAAAAAAAAAAAAAAAAATCTCCACCTGATAGTTATATTATAGGTTAGGTTACCATAGGCCTTAGGTTACCATTGCAAATTTACATCTCCAAACATCCTCAAGAGCTATAACACATCTGCAGAACTGGATATGAAGACAAAATTGCAGGACAGGAACACTTTAATTGTCCACTAATCTTCAGATTTCCTGCTATGTTTCAAAAATCTTTATTTGTGAAAACCTTTAGCGTGGTGGACAGCTGGCCGCCTTAGGCGGCTAGTATAATATAAAGATAAATATCATAGATTGTTGACATCGTGTAAAACTGCTAGAGCTTGAAATTTTCATGAATTCTTGAGTAATTTAAAATCTTTTATTTATGTAGATGAGAAACGTATTGAATCGAGAAGTAACAATAATGAGGTTCTGTCTGGTGAAGAAAAAAAGCCCTTTACTCTTGAAATTCTATTCAAAGGTAAGAGAATAATATCATCATTAAGAAAAATATCACTATTATTAGTATTTCTATTAAAGCAAAAGATTTGCTTTAAATGAAAAGTGGTTTGGTTAAGATATTTTTGGTTTAAACTAATAAATCTGCAATTATTTTTTCTTCGCAACGCACCAAAAGATAAATAATTTGCTGGAATCTTGACGATTTTTCACTTTTAAAAACGAGCATGACGGACCGTTTGGTTTCCAGATGAATCAAGCACCTTTTGTCTGCAAAGACACTCACAGTTTCGTCAGAAGTACATAAAAAGTGGGTAAAATTTCTTGAACAGTGTCATTTTTATCCATGTGAAAATTATAATTCTCAAAATTCCCTTTTTAATTACCATAATTCTTATGCACACCATTGAATACATTAACTTAGAACTTCTACCTGCAATGACAATATTTTTTTTCAATTCCAGTTTCTGATGTTAATTGCCACCTCTATCGGAAAGGAAAAGAAGTCAAGGGAAAAGGCATAAAAATAAATGTCACCACGGAAAAGGCTGTCATCACCTTAAAAAGACCTAAATATAACGACAGCGGACATTATGAAGCTCTGCTCAGTAATTCTACCATCAAGGATACATTGAAGTTTTACTTCAGTTTTTATAGTGAGTTCTAGAAATCTAACACTATTACACACACTATATATATATATATAATTGTGTTTTGACATAATGAGGAAGTATTTTTTTTCTTTTTCAAAAATTTGGATTAGTTTTTTAGTTATCAGTCATTTTGTAAGAAAATCTATGCTTTTTCGTCTTCAAAGAGCCATATTCAAAAAACTATAAAAAAATGCATATACTTTTCTCCACTCTTATAAATGTATGCTAATGCGAACCTTACAATTGAAATATTAATTTTCGACAACTTAAACCAATAATATACGAAGGAATTAATAATTTAATTGTAAGGTTCGCATTAGTTTACATTTATCAAAGTGGATAAAA
>NC_092212.1:78379476-78394190 GCF_043381705.1 Parasteatoda tepidariorum
ATTTGCATTTGCTATCGTGAACACAAATAAAGCTAAATTTGTTCCTGCTCAAAATTGACAATATAAGACAGGTAAGAGAGACTGACCCAATTTTAGATTCATTTGCATTTGCTATCGTGAACACAAATAAAGCTAAATTTGTTCCGGCTCAAAATTGACAATATAAGACAGGTAAGAGAGACTGACCCAATTTTAGATTCATTTGCATTTGCTATCGTGAACACAAATAAAGCTAAATTTGTTCCTGCTCAAAATTGGCAATATAAGACAGGTAAGAGAGACTGACCCAATTTTGGATTCATTTGCATTTGCTATCGTGAACACAAATAATGCTAAATTTGTTCCTGCTCAAAATTGACAATATAAGACAGGTAAGAGAGACTGACCCAATTTTAGATTCATTTGCATTTGCTATCGTGAACACTAATAAAGCTAAACTTGTTCCTTCTCAAAATTGTAAAATCAATTGTTTCAAAGATACCACTGCAAAGAAATATAATTGGAATGTGTTAACTATACTACAATGATATTGCTTTTATGATTTTTTAAACAATTATCAAACAATTCTGATTAAACAATTATCAAACAATTCTGATTAAACAATTATTGAACAATGATTATTAAACAATTTTCGAATTACCAAATCCTGAAGATTATGTGCTTCTTCATCTAATATAGTAAAGAGAAGGGGCGGATATTCAATGATATAGTGAGAAATTAAAAATAAATTTTTAAATCACGACAAATTCGACACGATTTTCCAATTTTATGGAAAAGTATTAAATATAGTTTCACTTTTTGAAACAGATTTTTGCTAAGTGAAGTTATTTTTTAATTTTAAATACCTAGACCACAACCGCTTAATTTTGCAAGGCCAAAATCTTTCATTTTTAAGCGGTATTTTATCTCAAAGAAAAAAGATATTTTGGTAATTAGCAACCTTAGTTCTGCCTTTAAATTTTAGTTAGACTGAGTTTTATTTTCCAATTGAATAGATAAACAAAATTACTTAGCAAATCAAATAATAGAAAGCGTCTGGTCCTTTATCTTTATCTTTTTTTGAAGAAAAAAAAACGCTTTTTTTTAAAGGACTCTTAAAAAATGGATTAATCACAAAACTTAATCATGGGTTATCAATCAATATTTTATTGGAATATTTCAATCATTTATAGTTTTACTAAGAGCAAAAATATAGCTTTAATAAGTTTTATTAAGGGCTTCAGATAGTATCTATTAGTGCATGAATTAACTACGTAATTAAATGTTAATTTGCACCACTTGGTAGCACAAATAACTGCTCTGGTTCTTAATGGAACAATCTCTTCCATATTTGAGTCCACCAGCTGAACAAATCCCTTAAGGAAAACAGAAATAACACTTTTATAGTTTATTTATTATTTTATCTGACTACTTGAAATACTCCTCTTATCAAGAAACACATTAAAAATGTTTAGTAGAAAAATAAAATCTAAGTATATTATTTTCACATTTTGTTATTAAATTAAAATATTTAACAGAACAGACCAAAATAAAATCTCTATGTTAGAATACCGGCATTTTATTACGGGAATATTGAGCTGGAGTTCCTTAAGCGATGACTACCCCATATATAATTGGGATTTCTTATTTTATGAACAGTTATAGATTGAAGAGATAAAAGCCATGACTAAAAAGTATATTTAAGGGTTTTCTTAAATTTTAATTTTAGATTCTTTTTTTACAGGTCATAGACTTTGGCTTGCAGTTTTCCCAGGAAAGAAGGAAGAGCGTATAAAGCCTTGGCAAGGAATAAATATTTCTCTTCTAAAAAATGAGATCGGCCGTAACATCGTCGCTGAAACAACATTGCCAGATATCTCTATCAGCAGTGTCTGCAATCAAGACTTAGAGAGAATCCCAGAGCCACCTATATCAGGCCAGCTGTCTTTAGCACACTTTGAAGAGAATCCGACATCTTTTGAGAGTGAAGAAGAAGAAAAAGGAAAGCTACCAACAATAGAAGGTGAAGCAAAAGATGCTCAGAACACCATGTCTGAAAGATCATTGGAAGATGAATACCATTTCTGCATTTCAGACCTAGAGAAAAGCGATGAGCTATCAAAATCCAGTCAGCTGTCTTTAGGAGAAATGGTTGAAGAGGCATCAAAACCTTTTGAAAGTGGAGATGAAGAGAAAAGAAAATTACCACCAGAGTTGATTGAGAATGAAGCCAAAATAAGCAATAACATCATGCTTCAAGAAACGCCAGGAGATGGTTGCAATTCTTGCATTCGAGACATAAAGAAAACTTCAGAGCCATTAAAATCAGATCAGCTGCCTTTAGAAAGTTTTGAAGAGATGCCAATTTCTTTTGGAAGGAGTGATTATGAAGAGAAAAAAATGTTGCCAACAGCAGAATTGATTAAAGAGGAAGCAAAGAAAGACCGTTACATCACGCTTGAAACAACGCTAGAAGGTGGTCGGAATTTCAGCATTCAAAACATAAAGGAAAGCTTTGATCTGTCAAGCCAGCTGTCTGTAGGAGATTTGGATGAAGATACACCAAAACTTTTTGAGAGCATGCTGGACACTAAAGGGAATAGTTTTGATCAAAAACTGAAAGAAATATCTTTCACCTCTCAGCTTGAAGGGACACCAAATGCTAAAGAAAGCGGAGATAATGAAAAGGAAATAATGTTACCAACTATTGAGATCAATAAAGATGAAGAGAAGATTTATGACATCATGCCTGAAAGATCAGAGGTAGATGGTTACAATTTCTTCTTTCAAGACCTAAAGAAAAGCTATGAGGCATCAAAATCTAGCCAGCTGTCTTTAGATACATCAAAGCTTTCTGAGAGATTAGACACAGCAGATAAAAAAACAACTAATGAGTCATGTCCTGAAAATAAGGATGAAGAAACTGAGCTGAAGTCTATCTTAAATAATGGTGTCCACTCCCACAGCATGTTGCCAACTGAAGGGATTAGTCCAGATCCAGATATTCCTAAAAACGCCAAACCATCAAAAGCTGGTCGCCGGGATGTACTTTCACCTTTACGGAGAAGATTTAATAAATTTCGCAATAGGTAAATACATTTTGAACTATTCCATTTATCATTATATAAATCCAGGGATATTTGTATGCCAGAAAAAAAACAGAAACTGGTAGTAAAACTATTCCATTTCGAGCTTGTTTTCTCAAAAAACAAATCTATGTGATTACCAATATTTATCAAATTATAGTTTAATAGTTAAATTATTGAACGGTGATGAAATAGCTTGCGAAATTATGTTTAGAACAGTTAAAATGAATTGCTTGATAAAAAAAATTGTCATGAAGTAATTTTTTATTTGTTCGCATATACGTTTTCGAATAAATACGTTACAGTATTTTTTTAAACAAACTTATACAATGACTGAAAAGGAAAAAAAATGATACTATGCCCGTATGATAATAAGTCTTATCTATAGAACTTTATGTAAAGGACTTGATGATCTATAATAGTAATAAGCATTTTAATTTTAGATATTTGAATCTGAGAAAAATGAAATTTTGGAAACAGTAGGAGAAATTGCAGTGTTCCAGTTGTTTACAAGTATGAATTTTCATTTCAAATATTTATTACTACATCTCATTTCGTTATAATTGTTGAACAGCCAGTCCAGTGTTTTGGGTTTACGGCTATTAATCTTTAACTCCGTAGCCTTGCAATTTTGAATCCAATTCAGAAGACAAGGGAACTCCTGGATCAAGTATAGGGAGAAATTAGCCTACTTGGAGGACTTTTTTGATGAAACTAACCTGCAATTGCGTTAGACTGAGGGGAAAAAAAGGAAAACCTCTCACGGCTAGCCTGACGGTCAGGGGACTCTAACCCATGAACCTCTGAGGATAATTTGACGTCAGCACCGGGATCAGTGCAAGCCGGATGCGGAATTTGTATTGACCAGATATAGTAGGGATTCGAACCTTGTTCACCTCATTAAAAGACAAACGCTCTATCCCCTGAGCCATCCCGAATCGACTACATCTTATTAGAGTTTATTGTAAGGGGCGAAATTAATGGCTACTCTGACCTTAGGGCATCTAACTATAATTGAGCATATTACTTTCTCAGAAATATTGAATAATTGTTGTCATTTTATAATATTCTGAAAGTTACTTTGTTACACGTTTGTTTCTNTGTACGATGAGATTAAATATTTTTCGCATGCTCTTCATGAAATAGTTCTATTATGTTAAGGGTTTAATCATTTTAAGTTTAGTTAAGTGGCGACGAATTAATAATTGCAAAAAAATGTTTTTTACAAGTCTTCAAAAAATTGTATTCCATTGTCACAGGAATTGTAATGTTTAAGAGAGGGTAAAGAGTGTTTTGAATGTGGTTAAAATAATAAATCACTTATGCTGTGTGATGCATAGAAATATGAAAACTAACGAATTTTTCCTTGACGGACAAAATTTTTGTACATATCCTGTGAATTATTAAATTGGCCATGAATGTATTATTATATGCGTGAAAATACTGTAAAAAATAAGATAGTATACTGTTCAGCTATTGCGAGAAAAGAACTGAGGATATCTGTTTCTACGGAATTGAAAGAAAACTGTTTGGAATGAGGAAAAATTGCCTAAAAGATATTAATCTCACAACATAAACCAATGCAAAACGGTTCACCACGGTCCTACATAAGCAAGGTAACAACCAGTACTTGAATCTAGTCTATGGAGGACTTCTCGTGACAGCTGGATAGTAGAATGAGTTTTGTTTATTGCCTTTGTATATAAAGGGTATATTGTAACACACTCGAGCTTTCGGTAGCGTTTCTAATCTGATATTAATTTTGTTTTTAGTAAGACTTCTTTTTCCTCCATTTTGTTCATATTGATTTGAAGTATGCAGTACATATTATCTGCGTGTGACTATAAATACTTGAACACTATTCTAATTCAGTATGTAACTATTTCAAAATTGGCGGAACACATGTAAAAAATCAAAAAAACTTGGATCAAAAAATTCCACCATCCGTACTTGTATTTTTTCTTTAGTAAGTATATTTTTAAATTTGCATTTAAAAAATTCTTTTTTCAATAGGATGATTCTTGTCAACAAATGTTTTGCAATTTCCAGAACTTGTTTATAGATAATATATGAAACACAAATGTATACATTCTTGCTAAACTCATGAAATTTATTTCTCTTTCTGGCAACGAAACGCTGAAATAAACTAAGAGGAAACATTTTACAAAAGCTACTAATTTTAAACAAGTTTCCTCTTTATTACAAACGTCAATATTTTTTGAGTGGGGTTAAGAGAAACAACGAGCCACGAATGCTCAGTGGTTAAGGCACTAAAGTGTCATTATGAAGAACTAGGGTTCGATTCTTGGTGGTAACCCATCCAGTTTTAGATCGATGGTTACCAGCTTGTGCAGGAAGTTAAGACAGCGCTGTGGGTAGTGCTGGCCACACTGTTCCAATCAGGCCATTGATCACGAAACTGTTAAGCCTTAATCTCCATGGACCCCCTGAACCACAATGATCTGTTGCGGGAATACTTTACTAAGAGTAACTTCTATTCTTTTATCTGTTCTTTTGACAAAGGCGATTCAGCTGAAAGCATTATGCACAAAATAAGTGTAGATATACGTTTCCACAACTATTCATTTGAATTTTATTGTGGAAAACCATCTCATTTTCAAACTCGGAAACATATTTCCTTTTTAAAGAATTGAGTTATTTTATTTTTATTTGAAAAGCATGATAGGATATACTAATGTAATATTTTATAAATGCTTGTTCTTTTCATAATTCAAGATATTGTTATTAGAAATATTGTATTTTCTTTTAAAAAATATAACTTTGATGAAATTTTTGCTCGGAGCATGTACAAGGAAATGGTTTCGTTAGAAATAAAGAAAATGCCTCTATATTTGGGTATCCACATTTTAGCTTGTATCAAGAAGTGCTTAATAAATTAGAGATTTTTAATAGATATTACACACCTATTTTCCAAATATATTTTTTTAAGTGTTGCATTTTCTTTATTAGTTATTAATCAAAAACAGGAATGAATAAATATTTAAAAAAATTTAATGCATACTTAATGTTTTTTTTTTTTTTGCATCTCAAGGCAAGTTATGAAACTAATGAAAACACTTCGATTCTAACTGCATGTAAATAATATTTCTTTTAGCAGCGAATCTTTTGAAAATTTCACTGGACAAAACTGTTGAGTCAATTGAAAAGATCATATTTGAATACAAATGCTGTTTATCCAGACAAAAAATTTTATTGACCAAAAGGAGTATAAAAAATAAAAAGATTAATTTTTCTTTTAATACCACTCTAACTGCAAAAGCATTCTTAAATAAATATTGCAATAGTACGAATAATTTCAAAACTGCGAGTATTAAAATTATTAATTTTCATCGCTTGTTTAGGTCGATTCGAACTTTGCATCGAGAAAAATGATACCATTTATAAAATATTCATATAAAGTCTTTTAAATTATGTCAATGATTTTGCCATGTCAAATCTTCCAAAATATTTGCTGCTCGAAGAAAAATTATTTGCATATTGTTACTATAAAATAGTTTGCATTATTTTGATCAATCCTTGTTTCTAAAAAAAAGTAAACTAATTATTAACTAAGGAAAAGAACTAATTATTTTTTTATTTATTTGTTACGAAAAAGTTTTTAATATAAATTATTAATTACTTTCTTTTTACAGACTACAAATTGAAAAGCAGCAAAACACTGATACAAAACAAAGTTGAAAAATAAGATAAGATTATTCTGTTGGCTGCAATAATTTGGTTATAAATTGTAAAATAGTGTTCAAGTATTTCATGGAAAATTTAAAACATTTTTTAAAAAAAAGTTTTTTTCAAAACAGTAACGTTATTATTAAAAGAAAGGCTAAAAAAAAATTTTTGGAGAAAAAACACTTCAAGAGACACTTCACAGACTCATCAACAACAAAAGATATAGATTTTCAAAACCCATCTGCCATCTGAAAATCCCAAAACCAAAGATCACACCCATTACTCAACAGTACGAAAATTTTTAATTGATATTGCATGCTTATTTTTAAATTAATGAAGAATTAACTCAGTTCCTTACAACTCCAAAAATCAAAATTCTGCAAACAATCAAGTCAAAATATCTGGTAATGCTCTTATTTATGAAACACTTAATAGGTCGAAAATTTTTAATTGATGTTACATTTCATTTTCCATCCAATATTTATTCAAAATTTTAATCACCGCCTAATTAAATAGCTTTTAATGTTTAGTGGAGTTTAGCTGTAATTTTTCAAAAAGAATTTACAAAACCATTCATGCTTCATTAGCTATGCTTATAAATAGCTATATTAATAAGCAAATAAACAAAAATAAATAGCTATATTTTTAGCCATAATGTTATAATGTTGAATAGCTATAATTATATAGTAGCTAGATAATAGCTATATATTGATTGAATTAGCTATAATAATAGCTAAGAAAATAAAAAAGTAAAGTATAAATAATAATAATTAAGTGATCAATGACAAGAGCTGTTGCAGCAGTTCCTTTTACAAAATAAAACGTAAATTCTTTTCTTCAACAAGTTAAAAAAAAACTAAAGCAATAGACCAGCGTAGCCCACTAAACATTATTTTGAAGAAAAAAAAACATTATTAAAAATTAACGTAATAGCAATAAAGTTCTTAAAATACAGCAACTGTAAATTAAAAAGTTCTTACGAAAAAGAAAATTACCAAAATTAACAGAATTAAAGTTTTAGGTGTAACGTAAGAAATTTTCAAAAAAAAATAGTAAAAAACTGTGTTTTGCAACATCAATTAAATAGTCCTCTGAAAAAGAATTCTTATGAAGATGGATACAATACAATAGAAATAAAAGATGTAAACTAACGATACTGAAACTCACTTATCATCATTAATATCCTAAAAGCCATCAACATCCTAAAAGAAAGCTCCTCTGAACAAGAAATAAAAAGTTTTGATCTGCATCTCGGTAAAATAGTTTCATAAAAGAGTTATAATAACTACCCAGATTACAGCAAGAATACCAATAATCAGACAATAGTAACAAACAACAACCTCTAATAATGTTTGTAGCAATATCAAATAAATAGTTCAAAAAAATATGTCATGGAGTTGAAATTGCAGATACAATAGAAGTTTTAAAAAAATATTTAAATAAAAATGGTTCTCTCTAGTTTAGCAGACAAAAGTAGTAGACGCTCATTCACCTAAATATCAGTTTATAAACTTCATCACAAAAATATAGTAATAGAAGACATGAGCGCAATTTACTATGTCTGCATAACTAATACTATATCCACCAAACAATAACATATAATAATATTGCTGCAATATTAAATAAATAGTTCGAATAAAAAACATCTCTTATCGAGTAATGGAGTTTGGATCATGCACATCGTACTGAATAATATTTCATGTTGTTGATGATAACCTAACAGTAACAATAGAAGCTGAAAAATATTTATAAAAAATGGCTAGTTCAGCAGACAAAAATAGTAGATGCTCAATAAATTAAATATCAGTTCATTAACTACATCCAATAGAAAGCAAGAGCATAATTTATCATGTCTGCATAACTACCAAACAATAATCAATCAAACAATAGTCCAATTTCGACGTTACTGCAATATCCACTATATAGTTCGAAAAAAATGTCTCTCATGGAATAGTGAAATTTGGAATATGGAGTGTAGCCATGGAGTCGAATGTTGAAGATCTGAAGGAGTAACATCTCATGGAGTTAATAACGTAACTGTTCCCTATATTTCAGCAGACAAAAATAGTAGATGCTCAATAAATTAAATATCAGTTCATAAACTACATCCAATAGAAAGCATGAGCATAATTTATCATGTCTTCATAACTACCAAACAATAATCCCACCAAACAATAATCTACCAAACAATAATCCAATTTCGACGTTACTGCAATATCCACTATATATTTCACACAAAAAATCTCTCTCATGGAATAGTGGAATTAGGAATAGTGAAGTGTAGTCATGGAGTGGAGTGATGAAGATCTGAAGGAGTAACATCTCATGGAGTTAATAATAACGTTACTGTTCCCTATAGAAATTAAAGATGCCTATAAATGGCAATCCATAGTTCAACAGATAAAAATGTTAGATGCTCATTAACTTAAATATCAGCTTATAAAGTCAGTATTCCTGGTAGATATATCAATAGAAGGTATGAGCATAATTTCATATGTCTGCATAACTAATTATATAAAAGCTTTGAATTCACTGAACAATAGTTAATTTAAATTCTGATAAAGATTAAAATAGTTAGACGTATTCCATGAAATGCTTGGACTCTATTCATATCAGTGCACTAATATTTACCTGGCTTTGATGAAAATTCTTCACTTATTGTTATGAACTAACCAATAGTTTTTTGCTATTGCACTGTGCATTTATGAATAAAAAGTTATTCTGATATCAGCAATGTCTCTTTTATTAAAACGTGCATTTATTTATCAATTTTGTTTCTCTTTTTCAATATTTTTCCATGTGTTATTCATAAATAGGAACAAAATATTTTCCTTTTTTTACAGGCTTAGTATAAATTTATCAAAACCTATGCTAATTGTAAATGAAGCCTTTATGTAAATCAATTCTCATGCAAAATCATATTTTTAATATTCAAGTGAGATAGTAATGCAAAGTAATATTTAAGCAAGAAAGGGGAAAAAATAGTATCAAAATCAATCGAATCACAAGTGAGGAAAGCGGAATGAAAAATATAATGAGTTTGACTTCCTGAAGAAACTTGGAGGTGTTCAATACCTCTCCTTCTTCTCGGATGATTGAGTGTCCATCCCACTAGTGATCCGACAGATTCCAAAAAAATAAATACTTTTATTCTTCTCTTAATATTCCCTGCTTTAAAAGAATTGCTTCTCGGGGAAACTAACATTTCTGAATTACTATGCTGGTTTTAAAAATACTACTTTATTGACATAAATACACAGAGAATTAAACTACATAATTATACACTCAAAAATAAACATTTAGTAATCACGTGACTTTATGCTGCCATTTATGTATCATTTTGAGAACTATTTCGAACAGAAACAACTTACATCTAAATTTTAAATTCATTACTTTTGTATATAACTCATTAATACAGTGTTGCAGCAAATCCAATATCTAAATCTGTACTATCTAAAATATATCTACAATATTTTTTTACTTTATTTTCTTTAAGCTGCTTTACTTCTCTAACCATAAAAATTTTTCGATTACGCTGCCAAAATATGCATGTTCCATTTTAAAATAATCAGCTATAATGCTTATTTTTAGAATTCTAGCAAAAGATAAGGTAAAGAACTCTTGGCACATTAAAAGTCACAAAATATTAAAATTTAAAAAAGAGAAAACAAAAAAACTGATTAACTCATTAATACAGTGTTGCAGCAAATCCAATATCTAAATCTGTACAATCTAAAAGCTATCTACAATATTTTTTTTTACTTTATTTTCTTTAAGCTGCTTTACTTCTCTAACCACAAAAATGTTTCGGTTACGCTGACAAAATATCAAACATGGTGCAATTTAAAATAATCAGCCTCTATGTTTATTTTTAGAATTCTAGCAAAAGATAAGGTAAAGAACTCTTGGCACATTAAAAGTCACAAAATATTAAAATTTAAAAAAGAGAAAACAAAAAAACTGAGTGGTAGCGTGAAGATGCATGTGGAAGCACGTTGTAAATTGCTCAAATTGTTTCCTCCCGAAGCAATGAATACAGTCACAGGGGGGGGGGGGGCAGGAATCTTATTTCATTAAAAAAGACCTTGGAAAAATATAGACTTAAAACACAGCCTATATCCATATTTTATGCATTACTCCGATTTCCCTAGTATAGGTTATACGGAGAAAGATACAAATCCAATAAAAAAAAATATCAGGTTGGTAACGATAGCATATAAATACAGATGTAAGGATTATGCATCAAATTAAAATTTAAAAATCACAAAGGGACTATAAAATTATTTAAGGCTCAGTGAAATGAAATGTCACGTTAGACAATGAATTAAAGGTAAAAAGTGCTAAGTCAAATTCAAAAGTTCAAATAGTAAAATAAAAAGATAATTAAAAGTCAGATCTAGGTTCAAGGTTAAAAAAAATCGAAAAGTTGAAAGTGCAAGAAAAAAATTTGGGAGATAAAATGGGACGAGTGTTAATCAAAGTGATGATTAAAAATCTGGTTAACTCTAAAGATATATAGGTTCTGTTAATCGTCAGGTCACATGAAATCTTTTAATGGGCATTTTATAATTTCGTTAATAACACACCTACAATAAATAGTACAGAACACATTGCATTAGATGTTCCGAATTTCTTCCGGCTTAGGAACCTAAAATGATCGAACTTTAATTGATTAATGACTCTAAATAAACCCCAAACAATATAAAACAAAAATTAAATTTATATGCAGCCGTAAACATTTTGACCAAATAATAAGACTATAATTTATATTGATAATATTTAATGTGAAAAAAATTGAATTTTTTTCAATAATCGTTTTGTCGATGAGACTCTTAAATCACTAGGGTTTCATCCTAAGGAGAAAAGCAGTATACAAATATGTGTCCCTGGGATCCATGCTTAATACAGATTCTTGCATGTCCCTTAGTAAATGACAGCCTTCAAAAAAAGTTAGGCTAGTGAGACCAGACTTTTTTTATTGCTTGCTGATGGTACCTGTGTAAAAAAGTCAAAATGGTGCCTAAATACTGTGTATATGCTTTCAGAACATCTTACATAACAGACAATTCAAGAGTTCAAGATTTTGTTCGTAATCTTACTGAATAAGAAGTCAATAACGAAAGATGGCAAGAGAGCTAAAAAGCTGTAAATCATCCTAAGGTGAAAAGAAGTAGATAAATACTTGTTCCTTGGATCCACACTTAATACAGCTTCTTGCATGTCCAGCAGTAAATGGCAGCCTTCGAAAGAAATCGGGCTAGTGAGACCAGATTTTTTTATAGCTTGGCGATGGTACTTGTGAAAAAAGTCACCACAACTGTTTTGGTCTTCCGGCGACATGTTTTCCCACATTTCGTTGGCATGTTGCTCGTGGCGTGACATGATGGATGTCAGTTTGGCATAATCACCAGGTTGCACTATAATTACCCTGATGCCATACTGATCATAGAGTTCAACCCGGAGAGCGTTGTTTAGTCCTTCCAGGGCAAATTTGCTGGCACTGTATACGCTCAGACTAGGGTAAGCAAGGAAGCCGTTGACGCTGGTCATGGTGATTATTCGCCCTGTCAAAAATAAAAAAAAGATTTTATGAATAACACTTCAGCAAATAATACGATTTTAAATTATTCAATTGTAGGATAAACAGATGGAAGTTAACAATATTTTTACAATTTTGTTGGGTGTTCCAAACTGCAAAGTTCCATGAGAGTTCACAAGATACGGTTTGAACTCGATGAGATTTCCGAATAAGGAGAGATACCAACTTTCCCCGGATAGCGGGTAAATATTTTCGAGTGATTGTCTGTTAATGTATGATTATGGATTTTGTAAATTCGATTAATAGGGTTTTGCTCACCATCTCTTCTAAATAATCCGAAGACTTGTGTGATACGCCATTTTGTTACAGTTAAACCTTGTTGAGCCTTTTGAAAAGTCAGAAAAATTAACCGAAAATCTGCAAATTTTAGTTTCTAGTTCTCTACCATTTCTTAAAATATTTTGTTGAATCCGAAGCAGTTGGCATTTCTAACTCTGCTATCATTTTAAAATTTTTATTGGAATTTGACCAAATATAAATCTTAATATCAGATTGCATTATAAGAAATATGTTCATTGGAATACCCAGCAAAAAAGTAAAAATCAAATTTCATCAGGAAACACCATTAAATTACATTGGTACCAAGTGCGCTTAGAATACAAGAAGTAGTAAAAACTTACTTCATTTTTATTTTTTTAATTAATCAGTTATAACTACCTCCAAGACTGACTAATTGAAATTATGAATGTTTATACCGAAAATGGTCTTTAAATCCTTCCCCTTCTTTTACAAAATTATTATTTTACAAATATCATTGGCAATGCGTTTTACTATTATTCAACTGCGCTTAATCTGTTATTGTCGCTTTCGGAGGCAAATGCTGAGATGCTGCATTTTTCGTAAGCTTGTAAACTCTTTTTGTATCCACTTTCAGAATTCTGAAAAATCTTCTCCGTCTGTAGGTGATAGGACCAAGACTAACATAGGCTTCGCGTGCCTGGGGTAATATATCACCTGCTTTGCGTTAGAAATTGACAAGATACCCAAATAAGTTTCTACGAAAATAGACTAAAGCCAGCTGGTTCATTAATTTCTAAAAAATAAAAAAATTTCTAAAAAGTTTCTTCTATTTCTTAAGAACTTTTCTACTAATTCTGCTAAAATTTTACTCACTCTCATTTAAAGTTAGATCAGAGTTAGAGTTATGTTACTCTGTGTGCAAACACATCAATCCTTACGGTTGTGATAGTTTTAGTTTTGTAACACCATGCACAAACATCACTCCTTACTGTTGTGATAGTTTTAGTTTTGTTACTCCTTGTGCTAACATCACTCCTTACACTTGTAACAATAAGTTTTGTTATACAGTGTACAAATATTAGGCCTTACAGTTGTAACTATTTGTGTTGTTAATCCCTGTACAAACAGCACTCCTTAGAGTTGTAACTATTAGTTTTGTTACATTGTGCACAAACATCACTCCTTACAGTTGTGACTACTATTTCTTTTACATCGTGTACAAACATTACTCGTTACAGTTGTGACTATTAGTTTCCTAACACCAGGTACAAATTCATCACTACTTACAGTTGTGACTACTAGTTTTGTTACACCGTTTACAAACATCATTCATTACAGGGATGCCACAGGTGACTATAAATTAAAAAAGTGGTAGAAGCTGAACTAGTTTTTGTTTATTTATTATCTCTTTAATTAGTCAATCGTAACTTACATTTCAAATTATTCATATTTAAATTAAAAACACTCGTTTCAATGACTTTCTATAGTAAACTGAAAAAAGTATGCTAAGAAAAGTTGCAAATTTTAATCTCTTTTAATAGAATATCGGTAACAACTTTTTTTTATTTATTGGTGTACGTGGCAACCCTGCATTACAGTTGTGCATATTAGTTTTGCTACAACGTGTACAAAAGTAGTATATAGTTGGGATGTTGTAACTCAGTCTGATCATTTCTGACTCAATATCGATCGATTCGTAATGTTAAACGCCATAGAGAATTGGTGCTCGACCGAAAGTTTGTTTGACCGGTGGCAACGGCCTGTTCGCTCGATATTCAGCTCTGGTGTGAGTATCGATCGGATTTTTCTATGGGAAATATTTTCTGACTCGGTCTGACAGTGTTTCAAGTTGTTCGTTTTTGTTTGATTTTGTCTGCTCTTGTTTTCTTGCGCTCTCACGCGCCCGTTGCCACGCTCGATATGAAATAAATACGAATCAGACTTTTCTATAACAAATATTGTCTGACTCAGTCTGATGCTGTTTCAATACATTCTTTTTTTAAAAAAAAGTCGGAAATAAACATTTGATAGAAATGAAAATATAAATAAAAACTTACCGTGCTTGTGCAGTGCAGATTATCCTTAATGGTGCGGGCAGGGTGCGGCGTGCGAAGCGTGGCGGG